>NC_045548.1:302500-602500 GCF_009769535.1 Thamnophis elegans
TATTTACAGGCATTTCCAAACAGATTTAACAATGTTATTAGAAACTAACAGCACCGAAAGTCAAAGGCTGGTTTATTTGTAAACCACCATATCTGGAAGGAATGGACTGTAAAAGGGAGCAACCTGATTGAAGTACATGAACAGACTTCCACTGTTTTTGAGTCCTCAGACCCAATCAAATAAAGCATGCAAACAAGTCTTTTTTTAAAATCAAGCATTCTGTTTTTTTCTTTTATTCTGAGCATTGCTGTGATGATGCAATGGTTAGAATGTAATATTGCAGGCTAACCCACTGTTCAGTGCCAGGAGTTCGATCCTGACTAGCTCAAGATTGACTTAGCTTCCATTCCTCTGGGGTAGGTAAAACAAGGACCCAGACTGTTGGGGAAAATATGCTGACTCTGTAAACCACTTAGAGAGGGCTATAAAGCTATAAAGTGAAGTACCGTATATACTCGAGTATAGGCCGACCCGAATATAAGCCGAGGCACCAAATTTTACCACAAAAAACTGGAAAAGTTATTGACTCGAGTATAAGCCTAGGGTGGGAAATGCAGCAGCTACCGGTAAATTTCAAAAATAAAAATAGATACCAATAATGTTTTTGAATATTTATTTCAAAGAAAAACAGTAAACTAGCTCTGGGACATCATTATGTGGCTGCTTGCCATAACAAGGAGGAGGTGGGACATCGTTGCAGAGCGGCAGGAGGGGGAGGAAGGGGAATCGTAAGACAGCCCTGCATTACATTAGAACGTGAGGAGGGGGGGATGGTGCGGTGCGCGCTGCACGGCAAACTGACACAGAGGGAGGGGAAACTCACAGGGGCGCTGGGCCATTCACGAGTGTCACCCAGCGGCATGGCCCCGCCCCTTTTTCTCCTCCATTTCGGGCAAATTTTTCACTGACTCGAGTATAAGCCGAGGCGGCTTTTTTCAGCCCAAAAAGTGGGCTGAAAAACTAGGCTTATACTCGAGTATATACAGTACATTATATAAGTCTAAGTGCTGTTGCTACTGCACAAATAACATCCTTTTTTCTGAAAGACTCTGCTTTCCAGTGAAACATCTAAGGAAGTACAATTCAGCTAACGCATGCGAAAGGACTTTCTCTCTTCCTGCGTCTGCTGTCCAGGCTGTTTGGAATGTAGTATACTAACTTCTGACTGAAACATTAAGGTCTCTCTGCAGACAGTGCTACTATTTTTATTAAATGTATAGTGTTGCTAAACAAAGTGTCGCTGTTACTAAACTCCTTAGAGTCAGATAGGATTCATTCAAAGCTTCTCTCTTGTGGCTAAGGAAACTTGGATTTTCTTTCTTGTGTAGTCTCTGGATAGCTCCAGAAATCTCCACAGGGTGCTAAACCTTAGCAATTTTAAGACATCTGGGCTGCAATCTCTAGAATTCCCCAGCCAGAGGAAATTCTGGGAGTTGATAGCTTAGAGTTGCCAGCTGAAAAACAGCCTAGGCAGATCTCATGCAACATTGTTCCCTTTCAAAATCCTCCTTGCTGGTCCTGAATCACCGTGGAACTTTCCAGTAGCCTCAATGAGGGCCTGAAACTTTAGGAGGCTGGATTCCAACTTTGCTGCTGCTGCTCCTCCTCCTCCTCCTCCTTTTCTGCCTTTCTGCAGCTTCGGTTTTCCTCCCAGCTCTTCTTCTTGGTTTTTTAGGCTATTCCAAACTTTCCTCTCTCGTGAGAATCTGTCCTGTGTGGTAAGTCTCTTATTTCCCCCCACTGTCAAATTTACCCTCTGCTCCTAAACGTTGAAGACCAGGGTCACAAGTGTTTAAATATTTTCCTCCGTATATACACTAACATGTGGAAGTGGCATAATGCAATTCGGCCTTCTATTTAAATTTCCTTATGTGCTTTCAGGCGATGGTCTTTACAAGGGGGCGACGAATAATATGTGTGATTGTGTTACAATGTTTTTACCTTGACTTGTGTACTTCTATCAGACATGGAGACATTGATCAACTTTAATTGTACTTTGCTAAAAATGTGGCTAATTTCGTCATGTGAGGCTGGTTTCTACAAGAGCAAGGAAACTTTATGTAGTGTATAGGCATAGTTTAAGGGCCCTTCCACACAATAACTAGCCTTCTCTTGCTTATCACACGCAACAACCTCACAGTGTTGCCAGCTAGAGCTTCATTCAGGTGGCCAATAAAAGGATACACACACACACACACACATACACACTCACACACATACAAATTGCAACTAGCCTTGTACTCCAGTCTAGTTTTTCTGTAGTTTGCACAATTTCTCCCACAGATAGGAGAAAAAAGTTTAAACACCTGTTTACCTGTAGAGTAACATGTAGAGAATGGATTGTAAGGGAAGGCAATAGTAGGAGGGTACAATGACACTTTCAGTTGAAAAACGATACAAAACCCAGGAGCGGGGAGAAGGCTGGGTTGTTTCGACCAATAAGAAATTACCTTGCCTTTCCTGAAGCGAAAGGCTGCAAAAACTGTCCTCAACATCTCTTCCAGTGCATACAGAGTTGATCATTGGTTTGGTTATTCTAGTCTTCCAAAAGTTCAGTGACGTTATGGGATATTGGAGAGAGACCATAGAGAGAAGAAGGCCCTGGAATGCCCTCACCCTTTTTCTGTGGAGATTCTCAGCCACATGGGTTATGGTTGCCCCGAAAGGCAGCGAGGCTATCTGGTTTTTCATTGAAGACATTTCGCTTCTCGTCCAATATATGAATATCGGGAAAGGTCAGGAGAATCTTCAAGGCAACATAGGTGCACATTTCAAACTCAAGAACACACTACGGCATAATCTTGTCCACTCCAGAGATAAAACACCCAGGCACAAACTGAGCAACATAATGCATATAGTGCAATGAAGTGAGTCATGTGCAGGTCTGTACATTGGGGAAACAAATAACTGCTTCATAAATGCATGGCACGACATAGGAGAACCAACCCATCAGGACTAGATTCAGCAGCCCATCTGCATTTCAAAGACAAAGCCCACTCTTTTGAAGACAGCAAAGTCCATATTTTGGACAGAGAGGGCTGCTGGTTTGAAAGGGGGTCAAAGAGACCATCTGTGTTAAAATTGAACAGCCCTTTCTCAACAGAGGCGGGAGGACATGACATCATCTATCTCCAGTCTACAACACAGGAGTCCTTTCAACAGTTTCAAGAAGGTTCCGGAGCCATTTACACCACTCAGATGAGCCCGATTGCACAAATAAACCTTCAGGTGGCCTTAACAATTAGCGAAAAGAATGCAAATGATCAGCTGTTGCAAGGAATATAAATCCTTCCATTCCCTCCCTATCCAATCAGAGCTGAAGAAGCTTCGTGGAGGAGAAGCAAAACATGTTCAAAGAAAACCCAGAAAGTCCAGTTGCCTCTTGAAAAAAAGCACTTTTAGGAATTCCCATGCCGTTATTTAATGGCATAGTCTATAGTGGATTGTCCTTTTGGCTCATGAAGCAGTTTAAACTGCCAGGAACTTTGGTCGAGTGTTTAAATAAACATCTGAAAGAGTTGACTCAAAGGTTCCATGTCTTTGAAACAAAGACATTTTCCATGTATGGAATTAGTGCTTCCCTTGAAAAACATTTTGATTCAGACATTAATGTGTCCCAGGTAAATCATTCTGGAAGCAAATCTCAATATTTTAATCCAAATTTATTGAATGAGGTTGATTATGTGCCATCAAGTTGTTTTCAGCTCTTAAGACCAAACAGATAAATTTTCTGCATGACAATCTATCCCTGACCTGGTATTTCATATCTCCAAGTCTTGTACTCATTGCCAACGTAAGTGAGTTTATCCACCTTGCTGCCACCATCCTCTATTTCTCTTCTATCTTTTCCAGCATTACTGCCTTCGCTAGAAAGCCAAGTCTTTACACAATATGCCCGACTAATTGAATCCAAGCTATTGTCAAAGCATTAGCATTAGAGGGATGCACTATATTTTTATGCAGTCTTTATGCACAAAACCGTTAAAGCTGTATCAATGACACCTGGGACTCAAAGGCAGCTTTAGATAATATATAACTATGGATGAATTCGTTTTCTAATGCCTGCTTTTGATTCACAGGGGCCATTGTGTGGCATTAATGATGTTGTGCATAAAGAGTATATAAAAAAATAGTGCTTCTTTCTAATGCTAAAATTTGATAATAACTGAATTACAGAATAGCTGAACAATGCATGGTGCACCCCAGAATTCATGTTGTGTGAATTCTCTGATTAAATTTATGATTTTTCAAATTGGCTAAATAAACCACAAAAATTCCTTTTATTGTCATCAGTTTTATTCTTCGTCTCCTTGGATGAAACCAATGAAGTTGGAAAAGCAGAAGAGGATTTCAGCCTGTTCTCTAATCGCTGCAGCTTTTAAAACTGAGAAATATGATTATGAATCATAATCAAGATTATGTATCTTGAATGCTAGTATGGCTTAATGTTAAGAATTTTATTTTAAAGCAATAATAGCAATAATAAACTATGTTCTTGGAACTTAAACCAAAGGTTAATAATCTGACTTATACGTTCATTAATAATCTAACTCTTCTAAAAAAATTAGTCAACTGTATGTGCTTTTTTAAAGGAAAATATACAAAAATATATTTTAATCCCTTGAAGAGATGGATAGATGGAAGGATGGATAGGAGGATGGATGGATAGCTAGATCGATAGCTAGATAGCTAGATAGCTAGATAGCTAGATAGATAGATAGATAGATAGATAGATAGATAGATAGATAGATAGATAGATAGATAGATTGATTAAAGGGAATACCTCCCCCCAGAATAAATGATTTTCCTCCCCAAGGATGATCTCCCCCAAAAAAGAAAATCCCAATAAAAAGGAACTCCTCCCCATCCTTTCTCTACTGAAATGTCTGCTGGTTTAGCCTAATACTGTATAGCAAGTGATTTCTGAACAACCAAGACAACTATACAAAACATCACAATTGATCACGCAGGCTAGTGCCAAAGGTTGCTGTTTTTAAAATTCAACCCTGTGCAGTGCCAGGGGAAGGAAATTCCTGATGCCGGGGTCAAGGATGAGATGGGCCAAATTTCTTTTGATCCCAAACACAAAAATGGACACTGGGGAGAGATTAGAAATGGTCCTCGTGGCCATTTAAAAAAAAATTACCAATATCCCACGCCTGGGGAAGAAAATTCCCGATGATGGAATCAAGGGTGTGAGGGGCTAGAAGGCCTTTTTTTCCCTCATCCCAAACACAACGAAGGTCAACAGTATGAGATTTGGGGTGGAATTCCATGCTTAAGAACTATGTTGATTGCTGTTTTAGAAATCAACCATAGCAGGTGCCTGGGAAGAAAATTCCTTATGATGGCATCAGAGATGCAATGGGCTGGGAGGCCGTTTTGTATCCTGAGTGCATAAATAGATGCCTGGAGGAGATTCGGGGGTAGAACGTTGTGCTTAAAAATGCTGCTGTTTGCTCTTTTTAAAAATACCTGTATCAGGTGTCCAGGGAAGAAAGTTCCTGAAGTCAGGGCCATGAGGGGTTGGAAGGCCAACTTTCTAATGATCCAAATGCAAAAACGGATACCTGGACGAGATTTGGGGTGGAATTTCAAGCTTTAAAATGGTGCTGATTGCTGTTTTAGAAATCAACCGTATGTCCAGGGAGGGAGATTTATTTTGATATTCATTTTTTAAAAAAAAACATTTTAAAACAAGCATAAAACAAACAGACATAGATATATAAAATACATAAAAATCATCCTCCAGTTACATACAGTATGCCTATTGGTTACAAAGCTTTATGGTTCCTCACAATAGTCCCCGCTTGCAATTTACACAAATTCTCATATCATCAATCCAATATATTGTGTGTTTGTTTGTGTGTGTGTGTGTGTGTGTGTGTGTGTGTAACTGTTATTACATCCTTTTATACAAAATATTCTAAATTTAAAATAAATCTATATTATGGCATTTCATTATATCCTCCTAAAATCATTCAATAATATTATATCTTTATATAATATTCTATATAAAAATATTTATATTTAATAACAAGGCTTTTAAACATCCTCTCCATAGTCCTCAGTTACAATTTGTATAAAATTTCATATTATCAATCTGGTGTATATATATATATGCATTATCATTGTTACACATTTATTTGACTATAACTATTATCACTCCATTTTATACATAATACTCTAAATTTAACTAAATTTAACTTCTGGATGAGATTTGGGGTGGAATTTCATACTTAAAAATAGTGCTGATTTCTATTTTTAAAAATCAACCATGTTGGGTATCCTGGGAAGAAATTCCTGATGCCAGGATCAATGATGAGGGAGGCCTGGGGGCCATTTTTTTTTTAAAAAACCTGAACATAAATAAGCTGGGATGAGTTTAATGGTGGAATTTAATGCTTTGAATTGGTACTGGTTGCTGTTTTCCAAAATAGACCATATGAGGTGCTTGAAAAAAATTCCTAATCGGGGTCAGTGACAAGGGAAGCCTGGATGTCAATTTTTTTTTCAACTTGAATGGAAAAACTGATGCCAGACTGAGATTCGGGGTGGAATTCCATGCTTAAAAATGGTGCTGGTTAGGTTGCCCAGTGGAATTTTTTTCCCCCCAACCTGAACACAAAAAAAGATGCCAGGATGAGATTCAGGGTTGAATTTCATGCTTAAAAATGGTGCTGGGTGTTTTTAAAAATTAACCATATTGAGTGTTTGGGGGGGGGGAGATTTGGGAATTTGGGAGGAAATTTTTCCCCCTCCCAAATGCAAAAATGGATGCCTGGTGGGATTATATGATATCTATATTTAGCTTTAATTTAGTTTAAATATGAATATCAAATTTATCTTATTCTGCGTCTACCTATTTTGTAAGTGTGGATATTTGGCTTTCTTTTCAAAAGCCAATTCCATGACACAGAACCTGGTTTCCCAGATTTCTTTATGGCTGCATAATGAATATGACACACAGTGCTAATCTGATATTCCTAATCTCTTAGGTATTTTAAAGGCATTAGAAGAGAGAGAAAGTCATCACATTTACATTTTAATGCAGACTTATCAAAATTGCAATTCATGCACACGTACATACAGAAGTGCTGGACTTTTCTTTCACAACTCAGAAAACAGTATTGGTGCCTGGTGCGTATCTTGGGAAAAAGAACATAGATAAAATATATATCAGAAAAAAATATGCAAAAGGTAAAAAACTTTTTGTGCTAACTTCCCTCTTTCCCAATGCAAATTGATGTGAAAGTGGGATGGAACAAAATTAAGGCTGGAAGGAAAAAAGCAAGTTTTAAAAAAAAGAAAGTGAATTTGAGAGAGGAAATGCCTTATATATTTTATGCCTGGCTTTATGGCTTCCCAGAGTGCTAGAGAAAACATTCACATACTGAAGCTGTGATAGCTTCGATTCTTCACATGATTAGGTTTGCAAAGACAAAATAAAATTTTGCCTGGGACCCTGAAGATTTGCCACCAGCCAGCGTAGTCAACAATGGATAATTTTAACCAAGGATATGATTTAATAGAAGGCAATTCAATTATTTTTTAGTGTTCCTATTAATATGATTTTAAAACTCTAATGATGACCTTTTCAATATAATTTGGTTTCATTCTATTAAACTTAGTAGGCTGTAGGTTTGAAAACCAACTTTCGGTGCTGAAGAATCACCATCCAGAACAAAAAAACAAACATAAAAGTCACTTTTGCTCTGTAGTTAATAAACTCCAAACTTTATTTCATAGTGGATGCTAATGATTTGGCACTTTATGTACTTAGAGGGATGTCTAATTCAAAGCAAATGTTTTCCAATTATTACTTGAAGGCTTCATTAGCTCCTATGATTTCTTCTGGCCTTTGGAAAGAATCGCCCAGGTAAAACCTTCCTTTTAGCTTTGCATTGCTAGATATCTAGCCTTTAGATTGTAAAAGAATTGTTAATGTACAAATTTCAGAGGTGCACTCGGGGGAAAAGGGGATATTAAAATAAAGCTACTGACAGTGTCATAAAATTATTGTGTCTCTTCTGAGGAAAGAGTTTCAGTTTTTGAAATGCACCTAGTATCTTTTTTTTTTTTACTTTAACTCGAACCCATAATAATAGAATAAAAGACATTATAGATAGCCAAACACAGTATGTATTATATTAATTTTCTGGACGATTGTTTCTGGTGGACCAAGGTTCAGCAATCAAGGCAGTACAACTCATGGTAACATATTTTTCAACCAGCTTCTATACCGGGAGCTAATGCTTCCACATGGCTGACTTTCCAGGTCTGATGGACCAGGTGCTTGGAAGAAAGTTTTGACCTTTGTTATTATATAGATTGACTGCAGTGAGAATTTTGTATGCACAGAGATGGAAAGACAGATCGATTCCCACAAATGAAGAACGTATAGTAAAGCTGATTGAGTTGGTGGTGATGACAAAATTGGCTGTCTTAATTAAAAAAGAAGAATTTATCTTCTTCTGTTTCCACTTGGAAACTGCTTCTGGATTTTGTGCTCAAAACGGGGGAAAAAAGGAAACTTAAAAATATATATTTTTTTTTATGACTGGATTGACTTTGTTGTAATAAGAGTGAAATCTGAAATCATTAAAAATGTAAAGGAAAAGGTTGAGGTTGTAAGTTTTCTTATACTCTACTGCACTGAAAAAAGTCAGTATCTTTTTTTTTCTTTCTCCTTATCTTTTGCACCTTTCCCTTTTCTCTTCATTTTTCTTGACTTTCATCTTTATTTGTATTTTATCTCATTATAAACATGTTTGTGTGTGTATGTGTGTGTATGTATAATCTGCCTACATAACTAAGTGTGGTTTTTGCCCCAGAAAAAGTTTTGCACAGTTGCTATAAGGAGCAGAAGGAGTCTTCTGTTTCATGGGTTTTTAAGTTGTTTGTTGCATTCTTCACTTTTTGAAGAACTGTGATAAAATATAAAACAGTCCTAGTTGCATTTTTAGACATAATAGTTTCAAATTGTTTCTGGTTACATTGCAATTGTGTGCTTGTATAATAGTTGTATATTGTATAGTAATTAAAATTTTGCACGAATATATGTAACCATTTATAACGATGAGGTGAAAAGTTGTTAGTTTCTTCCTATGCTAATTTATTCTCTCCTTGTGGTTGTATGTGGGACACTCTCGGCAGCTTTCCTCTTCTCCCATTAATGGTAACTAGATGACAAATTGTTAAAAGCTACAGAGAAGCTTAAACCGTATTGTAGGACATGTGTGAATAGACTTTTCAACAAGAACTTTGAATTTTGGCCTCCTAAAGGGCCCTTGAGAAATGCCATCGGAGAAATAAAGCATTTCGTGAAATATTAGTATAGATGGTACACATTAGCTGTTATGAACTGAAATATTCTTATTGTTAATTTTAAGGCACATGTGTGCATTTGAACAAGATTCCTACATTTCAGGATCATGAGAAAACAAACCACAATTTTTAATTCACTTTCCATGTAAACAGAGCCCTGAGGGTTGACACAAAGCAGTTGGAGATGGGTTGACAGGCCTTCTTGTGAAAAGCTCGTCAGCAAGATAGAAGACACCTCCTGACAAGATCTTTGCTTCCGGGTAGAAATACTAAAAAGTCAAAATTACCACTTGGTTATGTCCAAACAGAAATGCATGAAGCAGAGGGCAAGGAGGTAGAGACCTGACAAAACAACTCCTTTGTGGACACCTTGTTACCTCAGGATATATTTCTCCAGATATGGACCAGCCTGAGGCGTTGAGTTGTTAGTTATAGTCCTTAACCAAGGTTTCACACCCCTCCTGCCGTTCTTATCTGCGCTGTTTCACCTTTACAAAGAAATGAATAGATTCCTCTCCTAGTGACACTCCGTTCTTGAGGCAAATTTAGGATTTATGCTGTTCAACCTTAGCCACTTTTCTACAAATTGGATTATTTAGGTAATCTCAAATTGCTATATAGTGGATGTTATGCAGTTTGGCAGGAAACCTATCCTGTAAATTTCAGATGCCAAGTGCTATTGAGATGAATATATGTAACATAGATTTCTACGTTAACTAGCACCACATTTCCTTCCAGACGGCTAGCATATCAGAGTAAATAAAAATAGACGGATACTTTTACTGTGGTTAGTTTATCTACGGTATCTGTTTCAGCTTATTTATATTTTTCAAAATCCTCTTGCCATAGTTGTGCTTATTCACAAGATAAGCATATGGAGAGATTGTTATCTGATCCTAAAGGCATTTCTCCATTACTGTATACATTTCTCCATTCAGTGAATGCAGGAACTACGGAAAAATAGATAAAGTGTGTGCTGTGCTATGCGCCTTTTTTATGATGGCAGCATTTTTATGAACTTTTCTCTGAATCCATTATTTTTACACACACACACACACACACACACACACACACACACACACACACACACACACACACACACTATTGCCCTGGTGGAAACAGGAGGTTCAAATTAAATTGATTTGTATTAAAAATAGGACTAAACACATCCCTCCCTCCCCCTCTATTTTTGTCCATATTTGTTGGTCTCGTCAGGTGCTTTTCTGAAGCTGCTTCAGTTGAGTCAAACCTTGGCAAGGCCTCCGCCTTCTGCAGTTTTCAGAACTTTTTTTATTTTGCATCTTGGCTTTGCCCAACTTGATACCTCTCGATACGCCTGGTCTCCATAGCATGTCTTTATGCTGCAGCCATAATAATGTCAGCCATGAGATTTATACATTCCCCCCCCCTGCTTCTTCTTTTATTTAATCTTATTTTAAAAACGTGTAGTTGGCCTAAGTAATTTTCTCTATCCTTGTAACCATGGTGCCACATTTGTGCTCTATTTTCCTGATTTCATCAGTGATGGTGTCAGCCAGGACAAAGATATGAGACAGTGTCTCTACCATATCAGTTTGCCCCAAAACAATCCCATCCTGAATTTGTTTTGCTGATGGTTGCTTCCCCTTAGTACAATGTCAGGGATGTATTTGAACTGCATACATTTCACTGAAACACAAATTGGTTTATGGGCAGTGCTGGAGGCAAAGAAAGGCACAAGAGACTCACATAGATTAGATGTACATCTGGTAGGACGGAGCAGTCGGGAATTTCTTTGGATACGATCCGTCACCTGCAGTCAGGTGAGGCAAGTGAGGCAGAGCCTCATCGCTCTCCCTATGAAAAGAAAAAATGTAAAAGGAAAAAGTTGAGCTAGTTGCTGCCTCAGAGTGGACGACTCTGCTTAACTCCTTAAAAAAGCCTCTAAAAAAGCGCCCTCTACTGTGAGGCAGGAGAACTGCGGGCCTCACCTAGTCTGACCTTTTAGGAGTTTTATGATCGCTGTGTGTGAAACGTGTTTCTTGTGCTGAGCGATGATAAAACGCCTCATAGCAGAGGGTGCGTGTTTGGGCGGGGCTTCTTCAGAGAACCCGTGGCAAGAGCAGAGTTTAAGTCCTCTCTGAAGCAGCTGGAAAAAGTATGTGTGGGTCGGAGGGAGGGGGAGGAATTCAAACTTCATCCTCCTGGTGCTGTGCGGGACTTTGGGCAAAGGCTGGAGAGAAGGACCCTGGCTCGCTTGTGCTCTCCCTCCCCAAGTGTAGTTTGATTGCAGGCAGAGCCACGTTGCCTTTTCAAACCTGAAATCGGTGATGCTAGCCTGGATTTTTACATAGTGGATCCTTCCGGGGCTAGGGGAAAGTGTGTGTGCTACAGCATGGCTCTTTGCCTGGCTTCCTGCCTTCTCCTGTGGTCTCCTCACTGGTGCTCTCCCTCCCCAAGTGTAATGACTTCCTCCCCAGGCCCCCATACATTTCTCTCTCTCACACACACACAGCTGGATAAAACTATATAAAAATCTAGCCCAGCTTCACTGATTACAAGTTTGAAAAGGCAACGTGGCTCCGCCTGCAATCAAACTACACTTGAGGAGGGAGAGAACAAGCAAACACTGAGGAGAGCACAGGAGGAAGCAGGAATCCAGGCAAAGAGCCATGCTGTAGCACACACACTTTCCCCCAGCCTCTTTCTTTTGGAAGGCTAGGATCGGCTCCCCTCCGGCTTCTCTGCCTCTCCTCTCACCCCAGCCTGCCAGCAGGAAGTGAGTGGGTGGGCTTTATTGCATTCCAGCCATTTCCTACCCAGACAACAGCTGCATTTGCAATGGGGGAGGTATTTGGGGAAGGCAGCAGGAGAATTTGGGGGGGGGGGATGGCAGAGGAGCTGCTTTCAAGTCATTGGAAAAGATATCCAATCCAACTTGTGTGTGTGTGTGTGTGTGTGTGTTTGTTGGAGAGAGAGTGAGTGAGAGAGGGAAGGGGGTAGGAGGGATAGTCCAATTCAACGTGTGTGTGTGAGAGAGAGAGAGAGGGAGGGAGGGGAGGGAGGAAGGCAGAGAGGGAGGAAGGAGGGGAAGGGAGAAGAAAAAGAAAATGAAAGAAGGAAACTTCTTTCGCAAAGGAGAAAAACAAATGCTGTCGCTTTAAATCGGAACTGAGCATGCCTGGCTGTGGAATTCTGGGAGATGAAGTCCACAAGTCTAAAGAAATTTGAAAGCCTCCACTGTGTCAGTGCCTCACCAGCCATAAACCTCACCGCAGGTCACTGGATATAATGCACCACCATGTCCACCATGAGGTCAGGATGGAACTATGATGTAATGGGATTCAAAGGCAATGGGAAGCCCATGAATATAGTTTCTCAGAGCTCTGCTTCCCCATCTAGGATATTTTCTCACTTTATCACGTTCCTTGGTCTTCTGAATGTTTTTTTTTATGGCTGAGCTGATCATTCTCCTTTGCCTGAGGGTTTTTTTAAAACGGGGAGCTGCCTAATTTGACTCCCTGTGGCTGCGTCAATGGGAATTTATTTTTCCCGCCTAGGAGCATTTCTTTGGCTCGGATTCCTTCCTAGTCTTCTCTGATTCTGTCTGTATCCCTGTGTGAACTTATTGTCAAAACATCTGCCTTGTGTGGGGGATTTACTCTATTCATTTCTCAGGTAGTTGTCTAGAATATTTTTTCTCTATAAACTTCTGACAAATAACCAGCAGAAGTGCAAAGAATTTTATCTCGAATTCAGCTGGCTGGCTATTTAATGCCTGGGCAGTTTTATGTATTTACTTATTTCTGAAACTTTTTTTCATATAACAACTAAGCATCTGTTTTAATTTTGTTAATTATGCTTGGTATGCCTTTCTTAATGCTGTTTTCATTTCTCCCTCCCTTTTTGTCAGTCTATATTTACCAACAATCTCATCTTCATAATATTCTTAAGGAATGTATTGTTTTTAATAATGACTGGACTACATTTCTTCACACAAATAAATTTAAATCCATGTGTTTGCTGAATGTTACCTCTGCTAGAAATGATGTATTTTAATAAAACTAAGGTGTTACTAGTTATTTTTCTGGAAGGGAGAGGCTATTAAAACATGAAAGTGGAAGGAAAAATATTAGTGTTTATGAATTTTTTTCTGCTTGAGTCCTTTCTATCACTCCAGCCTAACCTGTAAATAAATATCAGCCTCATATGGAATTTCGGTCTTTTTTCTGAAAAATATGGGCCATGATGACATCCCATTGCTCTCAAATCACACACTGGTAAATGTTTTTCTCACAGCAGAACAGTTAAATTCCAACTCATCCATGGCAAATGTTTCTTAACCTGTTTCTAGATGTTTCTTCTTAAAATCTGTCTAATAAAACGTCTTTGAAGACAGCACCAGAGATCTGCAGCAGTGGAGTTTCTGGCCTGAAATAAACTTTTCTGAAACCTCCTCTGATACTACAGCTTCTATCCCCAAAGGGGCAAATGAGATGTGTAGCTAATAGGAACCCACTTGCTACAACAAGAGGGATACTAATCCCTTAAATAATTTCTATAATTGTTATATATTATATTAATAGAATATAATTATACATATTATTAGAATATATAATTCTGATTAATAATCATTTTAGATATGGAACTTCTCTTCCAATTAAGTGCTTCTACAAAATCAATTCAAAATCCATTGCCTCTGGGAAACATAGCATGATAACATTTTTACTCTCTCTCTCTCTCTCTCTCTCTCTCACACACACACACACACACACACACACACACACACAGATTATTTTTAGCCTGCAGACTATAAGCAGACCTTCAGAAGTCTTCAGTGTAGCTTGCTGTGGTGTCGAAATTGCAGCCAACTATTGTCAACTATTTTTTGTGAGTGGGGAGGCAGGAGCAGGATCTCCAATCACCTCGTTCCCATCTAAATTGTACTTTGTACAGACCCTTAAGCCAAATAGCTTTACCTAGTTATATCAAGTGTGAATGTGAGCATTAATGTTTTGATTGGAGAGATTGGAAGGAAAGGTTTATGTAAGTAAGCTTATACTACAAGGGCCTAGTGTCTGGTTTGCTGCCCACTCTGACATACATTTCTTAGAGACAAAAAATGACTATTCTTATTCAATGGAAATAAAATCGAAGTTCACAATACTGCAGCTATTAGTATGCACACAGATATCCTGGCTGCCCCTTCTAGTGTTGTGGAGGTTAGCCTATGCCCTGATTTACTCTGGGCAGAGAAGAGCTCTGGGCAAAGAAACTCACCAAAGATAGCAAGAGCAGAAATGGTAAAAGACTCACTTTGAAGTTGATTGTACAAGTCTTGGTGCAGAGAGTTATGTCCACTGTGTAACAGTGAAGGACTCAGAAAAGGATGCCTTAGTGACCTCCTCTTGACCTCAAGAAACTGTCCAGCAGAATCGGGTGCTTGATAATTACTGCTGAGTTCCAGAAGTTTCAGAGTTGAAAAATCTGCTGCAACAGATTTTCAGGGCACTTGAGAATAAAATCCCTTGTCTTTGTGCTAATTGGAGCAGCATAATTCCAAATTCTGTTACTTTACCTTTTTGTATTGGACTTAATTTGTATACCACCCAGAGTATTTATGAACTGGTCAACCTTATAAATATAACAAATAATAGATAAATGAACAAATGAACAAGCCAACCAGCCAATAACATTTTTGGGGCAAAATGTGCTTGAGTAGATGATGCTTGTTAAGTTGCATACATTAAGAGAACAAGGATCTTAGTCCTTTTTCAGACCTGATTCCTTTTGGTCTGGAGACAAAATCATCCATTCTATTTGGTGATCTCCTACAAGAGAAGAAGGGAATTTTGACTTTGTTGACCTGTTTAATTTCTTGGTGGTCTTTGACATTTCTGATTTCACAGCATACCACTGTATATTGTTTATATAACTTGGGAGTGTCATGAACTGTTATTTTGCCTTATTTCTATTTGCAGTGAGTGATGATCTCAGGCAGTAGTAGTAGGGAACTATTTTGTCCTTAGTGCTATTAATTATCTTTATAATATTGGAAGTGGACATCAGGAGTTCTGCAGATGAGTGTTGCCAATTTGCTGTTGAAATGTTAACTATGACTTTTCACTGAAACATCTCTATCAGAAAAGACTGTATGTATGGATTCTAAATCAATATCTGGATGCCGTAGTCAGTCATTAAGGTGGCAGCCAAAGGCTAGAATGTCAGCCTTGGAAGCCGCCTTTTGCCTTTGGAATTTCAGGCCTGCCACACTTTCTACTGTGGGAGAATGGGAAGGTGGGGGGGGGGGTAATATAGAGTTGGGTGATGTGTAGCCATAACAACATTCTTTCTCCGAAAGTCAAGGCCGCTTTTGTCCCTGCACCTGGATGGATGTGGATGGGAGGAATCTTCCTTCATGACACTAAAGGATTGTGATAGACTTGTGGGGGATGGGGGAAGGGTCTTGACCTTTTAACTGGGTGGGGAAACCCGGAGTCTTTCAGATTCGGATTTTCCCAGATGTACCAACACAGCTCTTTTAATAAATAGGAATTTTGAGGAACCCTTTGCCTCGGATTCTTATTTTACTTCGGGTGCTATTTGGAACCCTGATATAGAAAGTGGGAAACCATGAGTTCTACTCACACTTTAGCCAGGGAAGCCAATTGTGTGACTTTGTGCCAATCATTCTCTCTCAGCCCTGACTCACCTCACAGGGTTGTTGTGGTGAAACAGGAGAGGAAGGTGTGTTGAATGTACTCATCACCTTATTTGTAAAAATACTAAAAGTGGGATACGACTAAATAAATAAAAACTGAATCTTGATAGGGCAAAGACCTCTCTGTAGGGGAAAAAATAAATTTGCCTAGTAGGAATAGCATGTGGACTTATATATATCACTTCACGGTGCTTTACGGCCCTCTCTAAGCAATTTATGGAGTCAACATATGGCTCCCAACAATCTGAGTCCTCGTTTTACCAAGGACGGGAGGCTCAGTCAACCTTCAGCTGGTGAGAATCAAACTGTCAAATTGTTGGCAGTCAGCAGAATTAGCCTGCAGTGCTGCACTCTAACCACTGTATCACCATGGCTATTCTCACGGTTGTGGTTTTGAAAAAGTGGGCAATAAAAGGTTGTTTTGGAGACTACTAGATATGGAATAGAGGCAGCTGGTGCTTGATGTAGGCCCAGAATTTCCGTTGCTTAAGCAAGCAAGTTAAGTGAGTCAGACCTGATTTTACAACTTATTTTTGCCACAACTGTTAAGCAAATCTCTGTAGTTGTTAAATGAATCATGCAGTCATTAAACAAATCTGGCTCCCCCCATTGACTTTACCAGAAGCTGGCTGGGAAATCACAAATGGTGGCCACGTGAATGGATCAACCATTGTCAATATTTGTGCCAATTGCCAAGCGTCCAAATTTTGATCATGTGATGGTGGGTTGGTGGTGCAACGGTTGTAAATGTGAGGACAAGTCATAAGTTCCTTTTTTCAGTGTCATTGTAACTTTGAATGGTCACTAAATGAATGGTTGTAAGTTGAGGACTACCTGTCCAGCATCTGACATGAAAATTCTAGTGATTATGTATGTATGTATGTATGTATGTATGTATGTATGTATGTATGTATCAGTGGTGGGTTCCGGTCCCCCTTGAGCACAGGGCCAGTCGTTCTAGTCATGCACGTGTGCTGCTCACGCATATGATATGCACACGCCACCGTCCCTGCGACACCCAGATGCTCGGCGGAGGTCGCACAGGTGCCGCAAGCTGTGTGTGTGCGTGCAATTGGCCAGTCACGTTATAATCAGGTATGGAATGCGGGCAGGCGGCTGGGCCATACGAGCCCCCGTACCTGCTGCTGCTCCCGGCTATTACTGATAGGGGCCAAACCGGGCGGTACCAGCCAGAACCCACCACGGGTATGTATGTATGTATGTATGTATGTATGTATGTATTATGTATGTATGTATGTATACACCCACAGAAACACACAGAAACACACACACAGAGCCACAATGCTGAGGTGACTTAATTAAATTATCTCTTTATTTTCACCTACAAGTGAGGTGATATATAGCAATACATTCTCTCACCATTCATCCCTTTATTTGATGATTGATTTAGGAAAGTCTATGCAGAATAATATTAATCTTAAAGGTGACACAAATTAATTAAGTGATTGGTTTTTTTTTTTTCATTCTTTCCCCTTTTTTGCTGCAAAAGGCACCTTAGGATATTTTATAAGATGAAATGATGAAGAAATCATCTCTCTGTCCTTTTCCGTTTTTAATTGCATTGAGCTTGCAATGAAAACATGTAGACATCGGATATGATAATGAAAGGTAAATATTATATTATTGATCTATACTGTTTCCTAAGAAAGAGTATCTCGAAAATGTTTATAGTATATAAAACACACAATGACAAGAACAGGAGAGAGAGAAAGAACAAATATATTCATGTAAAGCAGCCTTGGTGAAGCATGTGGGTTTCAAGAACTGCTTTGAAAAAGTAATAGTAGGTACCTCCAAAATATCATAAGCGAGAACGTTCCTTTATTATAATAATTTTATTAAACATTAAAATTAGAAAAATAAAAGATAAAAGCAAATACAAACTAAAAAAATAGAAGAATGAAAATAAAAGTGCCAAAAAGTAAATAGAAAAAAGAAAGAAATAATACACTAAAGAGAAGGAAAAGAAATATATAAATTATTTCCTCCTTCACCATAAGTATAAATAATTTAGTAACTTTTCTTAAAATACAAATGATATCTTCCCATATCCTACCTCTTATCTATAAACAAATCCTTAAACACTCATCATTCAACCTTGATCAGCAAAACTTCATTAAAATTACCAGAGATAACATAACTATTTAAATCTTAATCAAATAAATCACTCTTACTTTCTTTCCTTTTAATTTAACAATCTTTATCCCCTTCAACTAATGTCCTAGAACTTGATTGCTTTTTCCTCCTTCTCAAAAGGTTCCCAAAGTTTTAAAAAGTCTCTTTTGCAAATAGGAAAGTTTCCCAGGTTACTCTTTTAAAGTAAAGTTATCTGTATATCCCTTTTAATTATTAATTGAATAATGATTAATTACCAAGGCATAAACCAATTTGATTGCTATGTCCAGTGTAGCATCCTTTCCCATATCATTCTTGTAGCCTGCAATTTTTAAGTCTTTGTAATGGAATGTGTGGTTGACCTTGGAGAATGGTGGGAAGAAATCCTGCTTAGGAAAGAGGCAAGACCCATCAGGGGCTTAACAGTCAAAGAAGGAGATTTAGGAGGGACCCTTCCCCACGGATTAAGTAGTTAAAAGTAACAGCAGGAAGTTTGTACCTTCAGACTTGCAAGATTCTGTTAATGTAGCCTTATAATAAGTTAGAATTTGTTCATCTAGACGTGGTTCCTGTCTCTTTACCTGGCTGGCAGTCTTGTCCAGTAAAATTTGTTCCTCTTCTGTAACATCTTTTAAACTGCCTTCTAGACGCAGCCACTCTTGATATTAACTTCTGCCAATTGTTTAAAAATATGTACATGTTAAAATGTCTTGCTCCATTCTTACTGGGTCAAATTTAACTTCCCTTTAACTCCTTTAATTGTAAACTGATTGTCTTTATGTCCAATCTTCAAAGTCTCATCCTATCGTGTTTTGTGTCTTTTTAGCAGAATTCAAAACAAAAGCATTTCCCCATGGAAAGGAGTATTATAATTAATTCCAAAATATTATTTTAACTCCATCTGGGTCCTTAATCCTTTTGTAACTTTCCAAAATCAAAGTTAAAATAACCATTTTACTGTTTCCCTCCATATATATTTAAATCTTTAAACTTGTATTTAAAACTTCTTTGACTTAGGATAAAAGGAAACTGGATAAAGAAACTTACCCAGTACTGTAAAATCTGTTGATCCAATGTTTCCTAATAGCTAAAAAGCAATTAACAAGCAATTTTTTAAAATAATTAGAAAAGAAAGTATATTAACCCACTACAGTTTGAGTACAGTTTGGTCATTACCTTATATACAGAACTCCAAACATGTCAGAAATTGCTCTCTCGTAGTCTCCTGCCAAGGAGAAACTGTCTGGAGCACTTGTGGATAAACCGATAACAACAAAATGAGTTTTAATGGTACTTTTTTTTTTCTTTTCCACTGATTTTTTGGGCGATGTTGATAATGAAAATAAGACCTTGACAACTAACCTTTTTTCAAGCTAAAATTAAAAACAAAACAAAACATCCTGACCAGTGGTGGGATTCAAAAAATTTTTACTAGCGGTTCTGTGGGCGTGGTTTGGTGGACATGCCAGGGGAAGGTTGCTGCAAAATCTCCATCCCCTCATCCCACTCCAGGGGAAGGTTGCTGCAAAATCCCCATTCCTTCCCGATCAGCTGGGGGACTCGGGAGGCAGAGAATAGACGGGGACGGGGCCAGTCAGAGGTGGTGTTTACTGGTTCTCCGAACTACTCAAAATTTCTGCTACCGGTCCTCCAGAACTGGTCAGAACCTGCTGAATCCCACCTCTGATCCTGACTTTATTTTTCAGAAGGTTGTGGGCAATATTGTTGATTTTATCTAAACATCCTACAACTTACCTTCCTTGTTCCAGTGACTGATTAGTCCTGCTTTGATTTCAGCTATAAAGCCATGATTTATTCCTCAAGATAATGATTTTGAAAATCAGTTGATTGGCTCTGTATGACCCTAATGTCACATTTGTTTAATATTAAAATTATTCTTCATATATTAAGAGACATGAATTATATCTAATTAATGCGACTGAGGTGGTTCAGTCTGAATAATCAGACTGTGGTTATTTTCTCTGGTTCCCCAGACATTATTTGCATATTATAGTTGTTGCTTAATCATTCAGTCACTTATAATAATTTGTGGTCTGATGGACACTAATTTACTAGGACTATTCTTAGTTCCAGGACTAACAATAGTCTTTAGTAATCTTTAACTATTTGTTTATTGGCATCACTGATGATATTCATAGGTGTCTGTATAGGGCCTGGAATAGAAGAAGAAGCAAAATATGTCTGAAATTTAAATTCTACACTTTTAAACACTTGCATGCAATATTGCAATGCAAATAGGAAAGAAGGAAACTTGCACTGTGATGCTGCAATGAACATTTTAACATTCAGCTTCATCATGTGCTATCACAGCATTCTTCTGTTGGCCTTTTTACTGATTTCCTTCATTTTTTCCAAGCAGTGGGGTCTTCTACAATGTCTTGTCCCTTTGCAATTTGTGCTCAAAATATTTAAAGTTCATTATTTGTGTTTTCTAAGACAAGTTTGGTCTACTTCCTGTAATGCAACAAAGGATTGGATTGGTATTCTTAACATTTTTTTCCAGCAAGACACAAGATGGGAGGGAGGGAGAGGGAGAGAGAGAGTGAGAGGGAGAGATGAGATCTATCTATCAATAGAGATAGAGATTAGAAGGAAAGAAGGGAGAGAGAGAGAGGAAGGAAAGAAGGGAGGGAGGGAGGGAGGAAGGAAGGAAAGGAAATAAATCAATTCTATAATCTGTATCATTTATAGATTTTATATTATAAGCAGAGTCTTCTTCTGGACAGCCACTTTGATTGAGTCACACCTACATATTCCTAAAATTAAGGATGCCGTATTTGAGCTACCTAACCCTGACCACTAGAGGGCAGCAAAAGGTAAGTATATGCTGTATCTCTTTGGTGCCATCTAATTATTTGGGGCAATTTTTACAGCTCACATATAGTCTGCCAATAGATTATGCCTAAAACGGTGTGATAGCAACACTGTTTCTTTGTTTTGTTCTATTTGTATTTTTCTTCTGTGCTTTGAATGGCTAGCAAGAACATCAGAACATGAAATCAAACAAATAATCCTGATTAAATAAAGTACAAAAACACAATTAGCATAGTGTAATAAATTATTACTGTTAAAAAACAAATCAATTAAAAGGTACTTAAAAAAAATAAACAGCACCCATGAATTAAAAACATCCCTTTTGTCATTGGCTTAAAAGCATACAGCTAATCAAAAGAAAAGGAAAAAATGGCCATTTGGAGTGGCATCATGTGTAAAACTCAGAAAAAGGAGGAAAATACTACCTTAGTTCTTCATTGGCAAAAGACCTAAATAGATTGGCGAGAAGATTAATCTTCCATTAGTCCCACAATATGCTTTTTGGCTGTAGAAAAGAAAATGGCTTTTCATTGAAGAAAAACATGGTGCAATGGCTTACCTGCTCTTTCTCGAAAGGGACTTTGCAGAGACGAAATGAGTCTGCGATTCTTTCTCTAGTACTTGGAGATTATTGCTGGGCCATTGTTCAGTTTAGCCACTAGGGGGCAGGATATTTTATTGTTCTTCTTGTTGAGCTTTGCTCTCTCTTTTTTTACCCATCCTCCTAGCTATTCTCTATGATAGAGCTGCCAACTTTCACATGTTCAATTTTATTATTCTATTACTATATAGGGAGTCCTCAACCTACAACCACAACTGAGCCCAGAATTTATGTTGCTAAGTGAGTTTTCCCATTTTACTACTTTTCTTGCCACATTTGTTCAGTGAATCACTGAAGTTGTTAAATGGGTAACCCTGTTGTGGAGGGAAACTGGCTTCCCCGTTGGCGTTGCTTGTCAGAAGGTCGCAAAAAGGGTTCACAGGACCCTGGGACCCTTCAACCGTCACAAATATGAACCGGTTGCCAAGCATCTGAATTCTGATCACATGATCATGGGCTGCTGCAAAGGTCGTAACTGTGAAAAACTGTCCCAAGTCACTTTTTCCAGTGCCGTTGTAACTCTGAAGGGTCGCTAAATGAACTGTTGTAAGTTAAGGACTACCTGTATTTATCATTTATGTTTCACAGGCTTTATCCACGTTGAAAAGACTCATCCAAAAGATGTGGTACTGGTTGAGAATTATGCGGTAAGAAAGTCAGTGTGACATAGTAATTATAGCACTGGACCAGGATCAGGGAAATTCAGATTCAAATTTATCTTTAGGCATAAACTTTATCGACTGACTTTGGACCAGTAACCTAAATCTATCTCACAGTATGGCTGATTGGAGGTAAAATAAAGGAAGACGTCCAAGTAAGATCTCCTGTAAAAAATGTATTCTTTAAAAAAATTATAAGCTGTCTCTTTGGAGTCAGGCAGCCTTAAAATCCAAGAAATAAAATAAGTAGACTAAGCTGCTTTATCTTTTGGTGAAAAAAGTGAGATGAAAATATTAATTTTTCTTAAAGGCTTCCATAATCTTTTTCTTATCACAACAACCATAAACTCTGGGCAATTCACAAACAGGCTTTGAATATATAAAAGTGGAAATATTAAAGTTTTCTGATTTAACAAGATGAAAGCGATAATAACTGTTTTTTTTATTTTTTCAGAAAGCCAATTGTTAACACATGCTGAAAAATCAAGATTTTCTTGCTGTTCTTTCTGCTTAAACTTTAACTGAAGCTTGGAAATAACTTCTGTACATTACATAGTATCTTCTCCCATTGTCTCAAAAAATCAGCAAAACCAGAAGTTTCTCAAGATTAAAAATTTACCTCCATTATGAATTCTAATCCAAAATAACCTCCATTTATTGGAGTTATGCTGAGTCATCATATAATATTTTTGATGGATTATGCAATTAATCACCACTGTTGGAAGAATAGAAAGAAAATGGAATTTGTCCCCACTTATGAAAATTCATAGAAGTTAAATCTCTGTGTCTCTCCAAATAAAGATAATTTGACACAGAGAATAATTTTTGGTTTTGGTTTAGGAATCAAGGATTCTTCACCTATGCCCCCTCATTTAATCTTTTTTTTTTAAAAAAAAACCGATCGAGGAGATTCCTCCTTTTGGGAGATTCCTCCCCAAAATGTAGAGAACTTTTTTTTAATTGAACAATTTTGTTTATAGAAACTTTGGGAAAAAATCAACTAGACTGAAGATAGTAATCTGTATTTCTGACCTACAATGTTGATACATTCCCAAGGCTTAAGAATTTTTTTTCTACCCTTTTTGTCTTTGTAATATCTTCTGAATATTTCCTTCAAGACCTGCTGTTCATCTGGGTTCATGGGGGTCAAACTGGCAGCCCGTGGGCCGCATGTGTCACGCACAGACCACACCCACCCCAGCTCCGTGAATGGGAAAAACATCATGAAACGTCACGTGATGGCAAGTTTGACACCAGCAATCTAGCCAGATCATCACAGGAAGCTCTAATTCATTGCATGAAATCCTGTTAGTTGTCCACTAGTGGGTCATTTCCATCAATGACAGGGACAACAGTTGCATATAACTCTTCAACAAGATGGCCCCATAGACGACATATCTTGAGGGTGGTATGTTGTCTTTGCTAATAAAGCTAAAGCTCCTGGCCTCTCTTGAAAGATAATAAGAGTTTTGCAAGATTAATATTTTGCGAGCCTGGCTGTGCTTTTTCCTCCCTCTCATGCCCCAGTGAGTCAGTGGGGACTTAGTTCAGGTCTCTTTGTCACACCACTTCATTTCCAAGGTTTAAGGGCCTCTTCTGCCCTCTTTGTTTTTGTAACAGCTTCCGAGTGTTTCCCTCAAGGCCATCTCCGTGGTTCTTCACAGTGACATACAATAAAAGCATTCATACAAGATTTAAGAAAACCTTAATGCCAGAGGAAAAAACAACCACACAGGACTTGCCACCCACTTAACCGAAGGCCAAAGAAAAGAGCCGCGTTGTCAGAGTTCCTTTGAACAAGGCCAGGATGGGGCCAGGATCTCTCTCAGATCTTCCAGATGGCGGAGAATAGGCCAGAAGCAACGCCGCTTCTCCCTGGATTCTGTACACTGTACGCTGTACTTGGGAGTGCAAAGCAGATCAACCACATCATCTCCATAATCCTGCTATAAACAATAAAATGCTTGTGGTTTTTTTAAAAAAACAACAAGAATAGTCAAACAAATAACTTTATGCAATATGATAAATATACCATCAATTTAAAACTAGTCACAATTATTAGCCTCCTTGGTAGATTAAGAGTTGAATCTGGGTGATTGATGACATGCCTCAGCCACCCGGTGAGAGGAGATTTGAACCTCTTGGCTCTCGCTTAATGACTGTGTGACATTGTATGACACATCACATGCCTACGATACAAGAGGGACGGGTGTCTTTGATCAGGAGAATGGAATGCAGCTGATCGACAGACATTTGCTAGCAGGGGTTTACTGGCAATTCTGCAAAACGGAATAAGGGAACACATCTGGGTTGAGATCACATTTTCTCCTCAAGGAGAATAATGGGACCGAGAGCTTGATTTAAATGGGGATCGGATGGGAAAATGGACCGTGCCAGTTACGGTTAATGACAGTAATTTGAATACTCCCCCTCAGAGGCAAAATAAATACAATTGTTATTGTTATTTTTCTGAAATATGTTTTTATCCCCCCCCCCTTTCCCATGCAATCATTTCTAAAAGCAGTTGGCGTTAGAGATGAATAAAAATACAAATTAAAACGGTACAAAAATGTATTCATTGAAAAAATGAGGGAACAAAGAGAAAGAACAAAACCAAAATGATCCATGTAAATATCCATACAAGGAAGACTGCGTGGAGGAAGAGGGAGGTCTTGAACAGAGATGACAATAAGCATCTCATGAATATCAAGGCAGCGATCAATCCAGACATTAGACCATCACAAGGAAGGCCAATTTCCAAATAATTGCAACGTAATGATATTAGTTATTGAGAAGTCTGTAATGGTGAAGGTGCTCTGTCACTCTCATGTCAAAAGCAAAATCCTGGCTAGGAGATGATTGGCAGACAGCAAAGTTGCTTTTACAGGCTCAGTCCCTGTTGTGGCCCAACTGCGCCTGGTTGAGCTATTGGTGGGCTCTGACAGCGATGAACACCATGGGACTGCCCTGGTGGCTGAGGAAGACTCTGGTGGGTGTCCGGAGTCAGAGCAGGGACTAGAGAGGCCTGTTGGCCACCAGGTGGCATCTGAGTCAGGGAGCCGTGAGGAGGAACAGAGGGAGGCTCTCCCTGACGTGCGTATGCGTATGGCTGAGAGGAGGAGGGGGCAGCTTTGGAAAAAGGCTCATAGAAGGAAACAGGAACAGGTGGCTACTGATTGGCCCCTCCCAAAGAGCTTATAGGTGGGGCGACGGGAGGGGAATTTTGCAGGAAACAACAGTTTACTAATCCAGGTGTAGCAAACGTTTGGAGAATTCCATGAGTTCAAGCCTTGTTTTCATAGAGATAATTTTCTGGGCTCCTAGACAAGGGGTTGCTTATCTCCCTCCTTAGTCGTGGCAGACAGCCAAGCCTGTGTCAGTATAAATTAGAGGCTTGGGACTGAACAGTACCCCGCTCTGAAAGTTGGCCACCACATTCTACATCAGGGTTAACCACATATCACAAACCTAGGATAGCCCTATGTGCAGCACACTTGACTAACATGACAGCTACAATCAATGGTGAGCTTGGAATAATTTAACAACTGTTTCTCTGCCCTAATGACCTGCTGGGTAGGCAGGGCTCAGTGGTCATGTGACTGGGTGGGTGTGGCCAACTCACATTGATGGGCGCTTCGCCTTAGTTGTTACAGTGGTAATAAGGGTTAACCGGAGAGGCAGTTTCTGTAAGCAGAGCAATAAAGATTAGGCTAGAAACAACACCAGAATGCTTCCTTCCTGCTTTCCTTATGGGATTAGACCTGAAAAGTGGAAAAGAAACAAAATGAGATTTCTTCCAACAACCGGTTCTCCAAACTGCTTAGAAAGTTAACAACTGGTTCTCCCAAATAGTTGCGAACCGGCTGAATCCCACCACTGGCTACAATGCAAACTACAATATTGCTGCTGGATTAATGACTATTGGGAAAATTAAGACCTCCAACATGGTGATTTTTGATTCTTCCAAATGAACAAATCAGATGGGAATCTGGAGCAGAAGCCCTACATATTGTTTATTTTACCATGTTTCCCTGAAAATAAGACAGGGTCTTATTTCCTTTTGACCCCCCAAAAATGGCTTGGGCCTTATTATCGAGGGAGGGCTTATTGTTTTGGGTTGCCAGGCACATTCTGTTTTGTGAGCAGGCTCCCAAAGAGCTGTGCACAGCCTCAGGGGCAAACGGCTGTGTTGCGCTATCACAGTAGTGCAACACAGCAGCCATGAGGTGACCATGCTCATGAGCAGCCACTCGGCAAACCCCCTTTCTAGCCAGGCACAGTGCCATTCACTGGCCTAGGGGTATCCTGAAGGCACCAAGCCACGGAAGCCAGAGGCAGGGAACAGGGGTTCACATGGCGCCTTCGGAATACCCCTAGGTCAGTGAATGGTGCTCTGCACGGCGGGAGAGGGGGGTTGCATGAGCGCCGTTCCGCTCTCTGCTCGCGTGCCTCCCAGCCTCACCATGCCCTGGCCCAGCTCTCCCTGCAGGGCCAGGGCACTGCTGCCACCATCCTAGCATGTCTCCGGTTTCCAAACTCCGGAGATCGGCTGCCGAGTCTCCCGGCAGTGGTCGCTCTGGGAGTGTGCTATATGGTTGTGGGGTGGCTGCTGGAAGACTCTCTGTCAGTGAATGGCACTGTGCCCAGCTGGAAAGGGGGTTTGCCAGGAGGCTGCTCATGAGCATGGTCACCTCATGGCTGCTGTGTTGTGCTGCTGCGACAGTGCAACACAGCCGTTTGCCCCTAAGGCTGCGCCCGGCTCTTCAGGAAAGTAGCTGCCTGGAAATCCCCCCAGCGGCACATAGTGCCACACACCGATCTAGTGGTATCCTGAAGGCGCCAAGCAACATGAGCGCCTTTGCCCCCTGGTTCCCGTGGCTTGGCAACTTCGGGATATTGCTCGGTCAGTGAGTGGTGCTCTGCCTGGCTGGAGGGGGGGGTTCCCCAAGGGGGTTATTTTCGGGGAGGGCTTATATTTTTGCCCACCTTAAAAATATGGCATGGCCTTATTTTCAGGACATGTCATATTTTTGGGAAAACACAATCGTCCTTTAAAGCGTGATACTCTGAACAGCCAATCCTATGCTTTTAAATTATACAGTTAAAGGGGAAGCCACAATCACTGATAACACAGGCAAATTTTAGTTGATTTTTTTAACAAGCAGAAAAAATAAACACTCCATTGGGTGCCACCATCATCAATCTGACATTCTGATCCTGATCGAGACCATTCCCCTTCTCCTTGTTTTCCTGTTGCCTTTTGGTTTCAGGAGCAAAGAAAGGCACTGCAGAATATTTCCATTCTCTTGGCCAACTTAGGGGAACAGATGACATTGCAAAAGGATTCTACAGCCACTCTTGTCTGCATGGGTTATAAAAAATACCCCTCAATTATTTTCAGAAACATGTCATATTTCTTTTCCTGGTCACTCTGATAAAAGTCTTTTTTTACTCAGACAGACTTAAATAAATAAATAAAAGGAGGGGTTTTTAAGATAAAAAATAAAAAGAAGAGAAACCTTTTAATCAAAACTCGTGGCTTTGTGAAAGAGGCTTTGATACCAGTCCCTGGGTAGATGAGCCCAACCTTCACAGAGCCCCAGACTGTCTGAGATGTTCTTTAACTTTGTTTGTGTCTTATTTGTGGTCCCTCCCTTTGTTCATGCCGGGAAGAAGCTGGCAGGAGGCGGCTGAAGGCTTCATTGGAGATTGGCACCTCCTGCTGCTTCACTTTCCTATTGGCTGCCCGTTATTAAAGTTAACTAGGCAACAATAGAAACCCAACAGGAAAACCTTGTGGGAAGCAGGTTTTTCACTGTCAACTCAAATTCCTCAGGCTAAAGTCTCCTGTAGGCCCCATACCTGCTGTTAGTTTTTCTCTCCCTTCTCCTACTAATTAATCCCTGTAAAGTAAGAGAAGCAAAATTAATTGTTTTTCCTGGCCCAATGTGCCTGTGATGGAATTGGGATCAAAGGACTCTTCTGCTGATTTATGTTGTGTGTTTGTCTAAAGACATGTCATATCCTGGGGCAGGAGCGCTAAGGGCAGGCTTAACAGAGCTATTTTAATGACATGGATTCCCCCCCCCCCTTGTTATTAATTTTTAGATTGTTTCGTGAATGCTAGAGACGGGGCCCTTTCTGTCTGGTGTTGAAAAACACCACAAGGTCACTAATAATAATAAACTGCATCCTATTTGTGTGGAGGATGTTGTTCTATGGGGAAAGGAAACAGAAGGCTTGCTGCTTAATGAGCATGAAGTGAAGACAGGTGGACATTTCATGATCACAACAAGGATTATTTGACTTTTGCCACAACCGAGCAACATCATGAGCAAATGTATAGTAGGTTTGCTAGAAGGGGTTTTGTTCTCAGGATACGTGTGTGCAGTTGTGCGTGTGTGTGCACGTGTGAGAAAGGGAAAGAAGAAAAGCGGTTAATTTAATTAATGCAATCAGATATGTGCCTGAAATTATGGATGGGTAAGGAAGAGTGTATTGTTTTTTAACATTGTATTTTATACTTGAAATGGAAGAGTAATTTAATTAATTCTCCTTCCTGCACTTTAATTCTA
This sequence comes from Thamnophis elegans, assembly GCF_009769535.1. Taxonomy (NCBI): domain Eukaryota; kingdom Metazoa; phylum Chordata; class Lepidosauria; order Squamata; family Natricidae; genus Thamnophis; species Thamnophis elegans. The sequence goes on from NC_045548.1 coordinate 331,334, forward strand.
TTTCCCCTTTATTCATTGTACGTCAAGGATTCTATATGACGAGAAGCTTTCATATAAAATAATGAACGGGCATAAATATTCTCTGCTTTTGTGCTCTCTGACAATATTTGACTTTGTCTGCCTTTTTGTGGAAGCCCTGAGCTTTTGCTTCAAACCTAAAGCTGCTTCCCACCCATCCCACTGCTGCGGGATCGCACGGGTTCTTGCTAAAGATCGGCCCATTTCGGCGAACCTGTAAGTCCCACTAAAGCTGTTCCTGTGGTGCTTCCCCATGTTCAGAGCGCTTTAGGTGCACCAGGAGAGGAATCCTTTCAGCTATAATGCAAATTGAATGAGAGCTCTTACCTCCATAATTTCAGGAAGTTGGAAGCCAAGGTGGTCTACACGCACATTGACAGATGACGGGGCTGAGGAAGACCTTGTTATTGTTCCTCCTAAATGTGTCTCCAAAGCTTCTTGTAATCACGAGTGAGAAGGTAGATGGCAGAGTGAGGTTTCAAATGGGTTTCTTGAGACTAATAAGCTTCTGCTAGGAGGGACCAGAGGCCATTACTAGGCAAGCACTGTCATTTTGGCATGTGTGCATGAGGTCTCACGGTATGTGCAGAAAAGAAAATAAGCTCATGTTATAATTGCATGATGTTTGCTTTCATCATTTGAACCCAGCCCCAATTTTGTTCCAGATCATACTTGGGCAGTGGTCCCTTCAGGAATCATCGCCCCCTAAGGAAGACGGAGGTTTGTTTTCTGAGTTCTCACAGAGAGTAAAGAATCTTATTTGTGTTTCAGGGAATGATCAATTTATCTCCCTCTTTTTCTTCTAAATCACCACTGCATAATCTGAAGCAATGCAAAGTTTGTCCTGTTCTAGCTTCTTTTTCTATGAATCTTTTTAGCCAGCCGAACAAACAGGTGTAAAGATAGTTTCTATCCTTGAGCTGTGAGACTTTTAAATACAACCACAATCACTCCATGCACACGCTAGTTTTTCTTTCTTTCTTTTTCCGTTTCTGTTATAATTTTGCACCAGTGAGGTTAAAACCAATTTAGTTGTATTTAAGTACAATGACAATAAAGATTATACTGATACTTTTATTGGGCCTAACAATATTGAGTGATCTGCTGGTTGAAATATTGCACAATCATTGTTAAAATGTAGGACAGGACTTGTGCTACACCTGAGTCTACCTGGTTGTTTTTTATATATAAAGAGAATAAATTCCTTCCGTGTGACCTTCCTCTAAGAATTCACACTAATTAAGTTTTTGAGAATGGAGGTGAATCTTCAGTCTTCATACCACTTGTAAACATGAAGTGTTTTTTTTAAATAAGAAGAAAAAAAACCCAAGGCAATTGATGTCTCCCACAATTTCTATAAGAACCTACCCTGCATCCCTTTCCATTTGCTCTACATGAAAGTCCTTCCTTTTTCATGGAAAGGATGGTTTACAGTATGCAGAACTGATGTTTACTCAAAATGAATATGAGCCAAGTATTTTCTAATTCATAATTCAAATCTCAACTTATAATAAAGAAATTGCATTAATAAGAACTTATTACTTAATATTAATAATAATTTCATTAATAATGAAATTTCATGGTTGGGATGAAAAGATAGCTTTAGAAATTTCCCCTATTTCTCTTCTCCTCTTATACACTGACATCACTTTCTTTTACCTCTTTCTAGGAACTTCCAACAGTTCTGGCTACTAGGATGAATTGATTGTTAACTTTCCTCTCCATTTGCAAGGCAGTCCTAAACCACTTCTATTTCAAAGGAAGCTGCAATGATTTGTGCAACAAACGATATTGTGAATCCTTTAACCACTTCAATGGCTGCCATTTCCTATTTTATTGCCTGGGGGGAGGGGTTATCAATATTTCCAGAAGTCCCCATAGTGCCTGTGTAATGGTCACTTCCCTTTCACACCCTCCTGCCAGAATACAATAAGAGAATAGATAAGGATTATTCTTTATACCATTTTAGTTGTTCGTAATTTTTGTCATAGATTGCACCAGTGAGCTAAAAACCAATTTCGTTGTGTACATGATATATAATGGCAATAAAGGCTACACTGCCAGATAGACTGGCTATCTTTCAGACTGGCACTCCAACCAGTCTCATTTGCTCCACGTGATCACAGTTTTTGTCTTAGTAATGCCAATAGCACTTAGGCCAACTCATGGTCTGTAGGCTGGATGTGCCACGCGCTGGCCATGCCCACACCACAATTAGCGAAGGGAAAAAAGTCCCGATACATCACGTCACATGATGCCGCCATGACAACACAAATTTGACATCCCTGACCTAGACTTATATACCATTTCATAGTGCTTTACTGCGCTAAGCGGTTTACAGAGTCAACCTGGGTCCTTATTTTACTGACCTTGGAAGGATGGAAGACTGAGTCAACCTTGAGCTGGTGAGAATCAACATCCTGGCAGTGAACTGAATTAGTCTGCAATACTGCATTATAACCGCTGCACCCCTACGGTCTTGATCATCCTCAGCACATCATTCATAAGAGTAAATACTTTCATCTGAAAGACAAATTGCAAATTGTTTAGCATTGTATAAGCAAAACAAAAATGAAAACAACAATGGTCTATATGTTTTGCAGGACCTGCAACAAAGTTGTCATCAAAGTTGTCATATTTCCTATTTACTCCATTATTTAGTAGGGGACAATGGTGTAAAGCCAGAGACTTATGGAGAGGCTATTACAAGCACTGAAAACTGTCCTAATTGTGTACCACAGCTAATAACTTATTTTATTGCCTCATAGCCACTATAACCAATTACATCATTAGTGGCACACACTCGACACAGCAATATTTACTTTCTGGAATGATGGCAGGAAGTTCACTAGTGACCATAGCATTCAACAATAGCTCTTCCCATTTCAGTTGAAGCTGCAGATGGAACCATCATAATACTTCTTCCAACAGAAAATGTTTACTTATCAGAATTGCAACGAGCGAACACAAGGACTTTATAAGTATAAAATGGCTCCAGATCCGGATTCCTTCTCTCTTTCTCCTAGAAAATTGTTGTTATTTCTTTTTAAAGAAGTTACCGTATATTAAACTTTATATTTAATGTAACATGTAGTTTTTCCTGTCACATAATACAAATTATGGCAAATGCTTCATTTGTTTTAGATGTGTTTGTTCTATGTAGCACTAAGATGCAAAAGAGATAAAACGTTTCAGAAATACCAAAACAAAACAATTAACTGGTATTGTCTCCCTCTCTCTCTCGTGCCTTAATGATTCTTTGCTATACTTCATTAGCACTACTCATTACTCATCACTGCCTACCACGCAAAAGGCAATTGCATGCAGAGTTGTGTATTTTCCCATAATAGTTCATGCTGAGTCAACACCTCGCTCAGTGTCACTTATGTAGCTTTTATAACGAGCTCCCAAAATAAACACAAAAACAATTAGCTTCATGTATATGACAAATTATTCATGCTCCATGGATAAACAATCGGGAGAACAATTGGCCGTCCCTCATTATCCCATCGGTATCCATTTGCTTCTGAGATGAAGGGTGAATTTTGAGGTTATGCTGTTCTTCCCTTTCATCTGTTCAGGTTTACTTATTTAATTCAAGTCAACTAAATGCTATCCAACTTCAACCAAAGAACAGGTAAGGACCCCCATGCTGTGCTTTTTCCTCAAAAACCTCTGTTTGGAATGATGGACAAGAGGCTCTTTCATTGGACTCAACAAGTCTTCCATTACCTGGAAACAAATGAATTTGGCAGCCTGTGCTGGGGATGTATGGTAGTAATGAAATTTTATGACACGAAGATTCCAAAACAGCTATGACTTTTGATACTAACACTTAATTGTCATTTGGGGGATTTGATTTTCTAAAAGAGTTGGAACATTTCATTTAGACCGTTGAGTCCAAATTGGTGCCTGAGTTCAAATCAAAACACATTTTAAAGAAAGTCCAAGTAAGACCAAAATAATTTGATGATGCAATCCATATTTAGCAACCAAACTCTTGGTCCAGTAACAAACAAGCCAGCAAAGACATCAGAAGTGGCATTCTACCGGTTCAGACCGGTTCACCCGAACTGGTAGCAGAAATAGCGGGTGGGCCCGCCTACCCGCTCCGGCTCGATGGCATCCTATTTAGGCCTCCTTTTTCGCCAAAAGCACATGTGTGGAAGGCTGTGCGCATGCGCGGAGGTGGCACACTCACATTTGCAAACTGGTAGGGAAGGTAAGTGCATAGACCACCCCCAAAGATTCTTGATTATTGTACATTTGGTGATGTACCATATATTCAGTTTCAACAATATTTTATAGACCTTAGCCATGAGTCTCACGAGCACACAATTCCCTTTGTTACATGCTTTACCGATTCAAACCCACAGCTGTTCTTGTCTAAGTTAATTCTCCCTTTAAGTAGTAAGTATGTGAGTCAGTAGCAAGCATGTCTTTCTGCTTGCAAGTCTTCTTTTGACTTGAGTTTAGGTATTGACAGCCAGTCTTGTCTCACCATCTTTTCTCTTCTGGGTGAAATAAAAAAGCTTCCTGTGGTGACACTTGAAGAGATACTTGGAGGAGAGTCTTCACTGTATTTATTCCAAGACTCAGAATGGCACACCTAAAAAAAATATTTTTGAAACCGGTATTCATTTTAAATTGGTCAGACTGTAAGTAGATGCGGCATGCAAATATTAATTCATGGCCCTCCACTTTAAATACAGGTATTCCCCAGGTTACAAGCTTTCCCTTGCCTAACCCTAACCCTAAACCCAAACAATCAGTCCCGTGGCCCAATCAAGGCAGAGTCCTCTGGCCTGGTGACATCGGTCCTCCTTCCTCCGGCCAGGTGTGATAACATCCTTGGTTCCCAAGAGAAAGTATTTCATTTTAACTGCACAACCCCATCTCTCTCTCTCTCTCATTCCCCATCTCTATCCCTTGCTTCAGTGTGTGGCAGCACTGAAGCTCCCGGATGGCTTCAGAGGGATCAGCTTAAAGGTTGGCACAGGAATCTACCACAGCCGAGGTAGCGCAGTGGTTAAATGCAGCACTACAGGCTACTGCTAGATCAGCAGTTCAGCGGTTCAAATCTCACCAGCTCAGGGTTGACTCAGCCTTCCATCCTTCCGAGGTGGGTAAAATGAGGACCCAGATTGTTGGGGGCAATATGCTGACTCTCTGTAAACCGCTTAGAGAGGCCTGAAAGGCCTATGAAGCGGTATATAAGTCTACTGCTATCTTCTGCTTTCTATAAGAGATATTGAGTCTCAAATATTTACTTATTATATCTAGATCTCCTTAACGCCCGTCAATAAAAAAAAACTTGAAATGCCAAGTGAATTCAAATATGTTGAAATACAGCTGCTTATACATCCTCAAACCCATTGTAATTATTTAAAATAGTGCTGGAATTTTTTCCCCCTCCAGCGCATAAGAAATCTCATGTTAATGTATTTCCCTTGGATAAAAACACAAGGCCAAATGTAAACGCTTATATAAGCATTGTTAATATGTTGGATGCATGTGAAATCTCATTAGATAGTCTGAGAATTAGATTGCTTTCATCATTGCACTAAAAGTGGCAGCATATCACATCAAGTAATTAGCAGTCAGTAAAATCTGTGAAGTGTTCCTGCATTGTGAATTTGGAGACTTTGTTGTAACATTCCATAGAAGTGATTGACAGTGTAATTCTACATAATGGAAATTAAATTTAGAATTGCACTCACGGCTCATTCCAACTTGTAAAAAATTCCCTACCGCTGCCAAACCCCAGAGCTGAGACGAGGCTTATCATCAAACAGCCCTGCAAATGGAGTCAATGACATTCTCTCCATTCCTGATCTTTACCAGATTTTAACTTTGGCTCATTTGCTGAGAATTTTCATTTGAACAAAATCTGCAGTTTTGGAAAAGATTCTGGCATTAACTCCACTGGGGACTTATAACTCATTATGACAAGATTGTGGTTGTACCTTTATGTTTGAGTTGCTGATGCTATGTGATTCCAAAACTCCTGAAAAAGAAAAGAACAAGACAGAAAAATGTTTTCATCAAATACTATTATTCAGAAAAATAACAATTAGAGAGAAAACCATGAACACAGAGGAATGTGAAGGCAGAACAAAAATGGTGACATTAAAAGGATATTTCTGAACTAGAAATTCTGCTCTGGATAACTAAATATTCCATTCTTTATTCCCTGCCAATTATAGTTAACAACCTTAGCAACTGGGCCAAGATGCTTCAAGAAAGACGTGGGGAATTTTCAACCCCCAGGCTAAATCTCTGCAATGCAGGCTTTATCCCCTTCTTTGATCATTCCCTTATGATTCTGCTTTTATTAACAACAAAAACTATATTGAAAAGTATTTCTTTTAATTCTGCACTTCCCATGAATAAATTTCATACGTATTTCGGCTTTTTTTTGGGGGGGGGGTGTCCCCTTTTAGCATTTGTTTTATTTGTTCAGTATTCTCCAGAACCCCTTTGTAAAATTTGTTTTTGTTGGTTTTATGAGACAAAAGTTATTATTTACTGTTTCAGGGCATCTTTCTTGAGGAGTCAATAATGTCAAAATGATGGGCATGACCAGGAAATCAAAACCTTGTCACTTTTAATAATAAGCCATCACAAAAATATAAAAGGAGTAAAACTTGGGCACAGTAATTACATATTTTTACATCATGAGCTCTTCCCAAGACTTCTGGGTATGTGAACTGAAGAAAGCTCTGTGAAAGCAGAGCCAACAATAGAAAATACCAAGAATTCGGTGATTACACTGGTTCCTTGGAACCTCTCCAGATACGGAGATGATGGGAGATTTCCCATATGTCATCCAGACAGCTGCTCCTCATGAGAAGAATACAGAACCGTAGTTTTCCAGTGTTTGAGCACTAAGAGATGATGGCATGATCGTTATGAGCAAGAAGGTATCTTGCTCATAACACATTGGAGACTTTTAAAGGATGTTAGGATTGCAAAATTGTTCATTAACTACTACTAAACTATTAGAGATCTTTGGAGCAATAAGTCTGAAGATGCCAGCTGAGTCTGACTTTTAATCCTAAATTAAATAAAACTTTAATTCTAAGACAAAGAATTTAAAGAATCTGAAATAAACAACAAAAACTAAATAAGATTTTGATCCAAGAAATTTACCAATCTTCAAAGAATCAAAATAAAATCAAAACATTGAAATGTTTGTTTATTACGTTTATGTGCTGCCTATCTCATCTTACAATAAGATTTTGGAATTAATTATAATGCATAAATAGTTTTTTTGTGGAAAATATTGATGTTTTTGCATTTGAATAAGCAAGGATAGTTAACAACTGGTGTTGTTTTGCTGTAGTCCTAATTATTTTTACTTTGGCTCCTTCCATTGTGGGTATAATATGGCCCTTGTTTCCAAAGCAATATTGTCTTTCAATGTTACATCCAGCTCTGTAGGTTGAATGTGGAATATGAAAAAAGAAGATAATTTAAATATCAAAAATAAGCAATACATTTTGCCTATTAGATGTAAGCTACTTGTTTGCAGGTTGCCTCCAAATTTATTGGTCTAGAAAGTAGATTAAATGGGGTAGGAATGAAAAAAAGCCATGAAAAAAAGCCCAATATAAGTAGTAATAGTAACATATTTATTTTCTTCTAAGATTTTGTTTCCACATCTTTTCTCCTCAGCATTTGCCTCGGGTGGTTGGCATTTCTTCTGGAGTACAGATGTAAGATATACGTCCGTTGATGTTCTCTGTCTTTGCTATCTCATTCACTGGCTTTTTAAAAAAAGATTGCATATTGTTGTTTGGTTTGTATTCCCTGAACCCCACTGCAGTCAGGCAATATCTGAGTCAATCAGTCAATCAATCAATCAATCAATCAGAGCAAGTCACTGTAAGGAAAGAGAATGACACTCAGGGAGAAAAGAGAAGAAGGGAGGAGCATGGTGGAGAAGTAGATTTCTTCCCTAAGCCAGTGAGGGGAAAAGGGGGAAGTTGTGTCAGAACGCCTCAAATAATATCTTATGAAGTTAACATTGGATATGCAATTAAATATGAATATATTTATAGCAATTGTTTTTTTAAAATATATAGCTAATTGTTCTGACCCCCCCCCCCTTCTCCGTCCAGGAACGAAAGCCAAAACAGATTACAAAAGAATGTTTTAATCAGTCCAAGCTCTCGTTGGCTGCAAGCCCAAAATAAACAAATAGATAATCACTCTAGCAAAAAGTCCTATAAACAAACACAGCACTGCAAACAGGCTTCTTTCAGCAAACCTACTTCTCCAAGTTGGTTTCTCTGAATCATGAACGTGAACGAGAACATTGACTCCTGCAACCAGGGCGTGGCACAAACAGCCCCTTTTATACTCAGGAGAGGATCTTAATCAGCATCAGCTAAGCACAAGCATCTCCTACAATTACGCAGTTGTCCTTTACGCTGAGTAGCCCTTCGTCTGCGTGCATCCTGAAACAACTCTCAAATGTTTTCCTGAACATTCCCTTTGATCCAATGCTCTGCCGCCACCTGGTGGCCAACCAGTCTCTCCTCGCCCTGCTTGGAGTCGACACCCTGTCCAGGGTCCTCCATCTCCTCCAGAGCCGACTCATAGGGCCCCTCGCTGTCGGAGTCTGGTGGCAGCTCCAACGGCTCCTGCGGGGCCACAACACTAATTATATGTATGTATTTAGGCATGCCCTACAACCATACATAATGGTTTGGCTTGACAATTAGTGAATCCAGCCAAAGGTCATGCTGAAAAGGTATTAAGCAAAGAAAGGAAGACCAAAATCTTCATAGTATGGCCTTTTCTTTTGACAATATTTCATACAAAATCTCACATGAAAATGCTGACTTCTCTGCAAAATTCAATAAGGAGATGGCATCTCTCTGGATGTGATATGAGTATTGAATGAACAAAACTCTGGTTCAGTTTGCAGTGCAAACTGGAATTGCTTTGCATTACATTGAACCAAGAGGGGGAGGGAAGATGGAAAAGTTCTTTTTGTAGTATCCCTCCCCAGCATGGCTCTGCTTACTCACGTGCGAGTTTGTTTTTTGCTGAGATTAGAAAGCAGGAAATTCAACACACACTTGTAAAATGAAAAGAGAGCCAGGAATTGCATTCCAGTAGGCCATGTATTTCAATTAAACTAAGGGTATATTAAGCTGGTTTATAATAATTATACCCAGTTTGAATTGCTGAGTTTGGGGGCTTCTGCCCCTCATGCCACACTTTGCACGCATGGTGAGGCCAGGAGAGAGAGAGATCGAGCATTGACTGAGCGGGTCGGGGGAACGAGCAAGGGGGGGGGCAGGTGGGAGGGAGTGTTCCAGTACTGTCCCACCGGACGAAGAGGTTCTAAAAGGTACTGTAAATTTGATGAACCCCTTCTGGCATACTGGTGTGAACCGGGAGCAACCCCCCCACCCTGCTTCCCATCCTCCCTCCTTCCTTCTCACTCTCTTTCACTTTTTAAAGTCTTTTTTCCTTTGCCTGAACCGGCAGGAAAAAAGGCTTTTAAAAAATACTTCTGACAAAGCTTCTGACGGGAGAACCAGTTCAGCGGCATTGCCAGGCTACCATTACTACCAATCTGGTCTGGTCCGCCAGATTTTCACTACCTCTTTTGGCATCCCGGGCTGTACAGGGAGGTAGAATTATTCTTTAATTTGTTTCACAGATCAGTGTGCTTTGACCCCTGGGAACAGCCTTCTTTCTTAATTCCTAGGAAATTCTGTACTCTTCCCTCTTAGCCATTTCACTATAATTCATGTCCAGAAATATTGGCCAATTTTCTATCCATAAATTCCAGTAATTCCGAAATACTCTGTTTCCTTTATTAGTAAACCAAATTGGAAATCCACACTATGGTATCCAGGCCTTACCTTTTGGAAGTATTGGGTCTGATTAAGATAATCTGTGTCCCAAAACTCTAAGATTTCACATTTTAAAACGATTTGATCACCTAGAATTCACTAGATGTATACATCAATGAGAGATAACTTGCAAGCCTTTCCCCATGCTGCGCCCGAGTTACAAGAGTATTGAAATTCATGAAAATTATAGTAGAAGCTTGTTAAAGAGAGATCCAACCTAGAACTAAGGAGAAATTTCTTGCCAGTGAGAACAATTAATCAATGAAATGATTTACATCCCAGATTTTGGGTTCTCCATTACTCCATTACTCAAAAATACACTGAATAATCATTTGGGATGGGAAGGTTGGAGTAGAAGTCCTGTGTTTCTATGTTAGATTTGAGTAGTTGAGCAAGCATCTTAACATCCTTTCACAGACTGTTTTAGATTTTATTCTAGTTATCTCATTTGTAGCCTACCTAATCAGAAATTTAGTTATTGAACAAAGCAGACAATCGAATGTTTATACTGTTATGGCTGTTTATGAATTAAAATTTCTGCAAGTGAAATATAATTTCATTGGCGCTAGTGGAGGAGATTGTATCTTTTGCTTTTGTTGGCTATTGGCAATAATAATCATTTACACAGAGATGGAGCACTCAATCTATTTCTGAGGAGTATTGCTTTCATACAGGTCACTCAGAAGTCTGATTTGTTCTGCTTATTTCTATAATCAATAGGAAACAATGTCCATTTAAACAATAATGTACATTTCAATTGCATTGTTTAATTTTATGGTATCTTTAAAAATATATGCATGATACAAGTAGCTGGAATGCTTGCAGAATGAATGTATGTTGGACAAGATCAACGTTTTCATTTAAAACTCACTAGAGATCCCTGTGCCACTAATGAGCAAACTTAGTGTGTTGATTTGCTGTTCATCAAAAGTGTAATCAAGAAAAATGTACAGCAATTTGTATAAACTATATTGTCACTTGAAAAATATTTGCTCTTTATACTAAGTTTATAGTTTTAAATTTCAAAGCTTCAGTGCTTTGAGATAGAATGCAATGGCCTGGATAATTAAACCAACCCAAATTTTCCATAGGGACTTTTCAGCTGTTGATAATTCATAACTCTAATTACAGTTTTGAAGATTTAGATTTTAAGAGCACCATCAACACTCTGCTTCTTCTTTTCTTTTTTTAAACAAATGGGCTGGGAAATTAATCTTTATTGTTAGCAATACAGTAAAATGGTTTTGTCTAAAATTGCATAGTTGTATCTTCATAATAAGCTAGTATACACTGGTAGTTAATGAAACATGAAAGTGTAGTGTAAATCTTCACTTAGTGCATGAATGATGACTCAAAGTTTACAGTCTATAAAGTAAAAATGCCCTTATAGTGGGATTTATTCCATCTCCCACAATCGTAGCTATTAATATCAAGTCAAGATGCACTAAGAGGTTATTTGTGCATATTTTCCCCCTTCTATTTTATTTGCTCACTTTGCTACTATGTTTCAATGTTTATTATGAATTATTGTTTTAATATATGCTGTATATTTAATTAGAATAACCACCAGCATAATGTTGCATTCCCATTTGGTCATTAGACACAATGTTTTTCTGCTTGTATCCACCAGCTGAAATGATGGCAAGCAATGATGTTATGTTTGTGAGTGTGTGATTGGTGGGCATATTCTTATATTATACATAATACTAATATTGGTATTGAATATGTTTGTCCCTTTGGTCACATATTTTAATTAAATTATAATATATAAATGAATTATATATTTATTAATTATGTATTTATACATTTATACTGGAACTAGACATTGCCATTTCCAGTATAAAATATGCTTCCATTACTTTATAAACTTTATAGTTTATATACAGTATATAAAGACTAAAATTCCTTATCAATTATTCTAACATTCCAACAGGCCCCCTTATTCCGTTGTGGCCTCTTCATCCCTAATGAATAAGATAAGATTATGACCTTCAGTTGTTCACTGCTAAATACTTATTGTTATCCTCTTATGAAGCACAGAACAGAAAAAAAAGCAATTTTATTGAATTAATTTTATTCTTCAAGTACAGCAAGGCAATCAAGTCTGCATTGTGATAACACCTGAGAGAGATAAGTGGAAGAGACCAAATGACAAGCAGGTGAATGTAATGTAAAATAACTTTCCTGTTAAAGAAAGGATCAATACATAGAGAATCATAAATTTTCCAGATGATACAACCAATCAATACTCAACACCATTTAATCTTAAATTAGAACTTCTGTTTGTTCCTTCGTTCTTTCCTTCATTCCTTCATTCATCATCATAATGATACAGTAAGTTTTGTTTATATAGATTTAAGTTACATAGATATATTTTATATGTAAATACAAGAATGTGTGCTTTTGTGTGTGTGTGTCTGTGTGTGTGTGTGTCTGTAACTGCCAATTCTAAGTAAACATCTGTCAAAGTCACTGCTGACACAACCTCATCCAGACCAAGTTTTCTTAACACAGCTCAGCCACTATAAAAGGCAGGAGCATCTTAGGGGTGCATTGCAGATAAGCTGAGATTCTTCTTTTCACTTTAGCTGGTTAGCAATCATCTTTCTTTTAAAAAATCAATTTCTATTAAAACACTGTGCCTATGAGGTGTGGGAAGTCAAGGGTTGAAAATGATGAAAGCAGCATTGTGACGATGTGATACAATCTCCACCACTTTTGTACAGGCATTGTTATACTGCAAGCATATGTACAATGGCCAAGACTGCACCCATCTCAAAACTCTGCTTTTTCATTGGAACAAAAGGGGTGGATCCTCCAGGAACCTTTGTTAACCCCATTGATTGTTTAGTAATATGTCCTGTTCTATCCATCCATGGGTTGCACACTTAGGAAAATGTTGTACTCACCAGTGGTTTGGTCCACCAATAACTTTCTTAATTTGTTGGCGCCTACTTTTACAACTTTCTGATAGACTTGACCATCCAGTGTCTCGACCATTTAATTGGCAATATTTTCCACAAGGAGATCATATAAAACTTCTCTGCTTGGTTTCCTCTCTTTATTCACCAACCTTCAAAGAAACTTGCATTTATTTCAATTTCAACATAACTGTTAATATTCAATAGGGTTACTTTCTAATTTCTCCATTTGTTCAGTTTTCATTTCCCCAGCTTCATTCTAGCCAATTTCAGACATTCCCCTCTTTCTTCCACTTGCGCTCCAAAATGGCTACCTACAAATTAGTACAATAGTTACATTAATTTACCTACTTTGCTTACGGTGCCTAAATTTGGTTGCCTAAATTTACAATTCCTCATGAATTTGTGAGGAAACATTAGAGCTGATGTGATCAAAGTTTTACTGAAAGCAAAGTTTATTTAAATCCTCAGAAGAAATATCTGAGGGACATCAAGGAGTTTCGTTAAGGCGTTCCTCAAGCTGCATTATGCACAAGATACGCACAAACCTTTGCCTGCAATAAACTTTCGTCTGTTGTTATTCTGAAATCAAATTCAAATTGGACTTGGAGGTTCCTCCTTAGGTTAAACATCTCAGGAATTGTTGAGGCAGTCAAAATACATATACATATAGATATACATATAGATAAATATATATATATGATTATTGCTTCACACATACAGAACAGACTCACTGGGTATGGAAATAACCTAAAGACAGCCTTAAGTCCTTATATCGTATTGCATATAGGCCCTTTTTGAATTGATCAAATGAAGTATGGGATCAGTTTACTAGAACACATGCATCCACTTGTCAGTTGAATATTGACCTGCGTATTAATAATGTCATTCTTTTTCATTTATTCTTCTTGATTTAAAGCATCACCAAGCCTTCTATTCTTAATGCATTCATCTTCCAAATCTCAATGCTTTTCTGAGAGATGTATCCCTCCATCTTGGTTTCCCATTAGCATAGATGAGATTCATTCATCTCCACACGGCTTCTTCTTTGAAGCATTGCCCTGCTTTCCCTACACGGAGATCTCTAGTTTGTGTTTGCTTGACTTCCCACATCATCTCATCATCCAATACTTTTCCACATCCTATGGTCTTCAGTCAAGGTTTTGACTCTTCCACACCAGGAGTTTAATTTTTCTACTGTAAATAAAATTAATATACTTACTATGTTTTACACAAGTCCTATCTATTTATTTTATTGTGCAAAAAAATGACTTTTAAAAGTTGTTTCCATTATTTCCCTTTAGCGTCCTATACATTGTGATGGATATTACTCTGAGAAACATTGAGTGGTTAAAGGTCATTCCTATCACTCTGACAAAATCCTGCAAAATATGTATGTTATGTGAAAGTATACCACATTTTGGAGATAAAATTGCAAGACAAATGGAAGAAATAATGAATTCTCATCAGCCAAAGAAACGATCCATTGTTATCTGAGCATAGTGTGAAATTTGCTTGTTTTATCGGTAGATGAGAAGAGGGAGTAAACACTCCTGGGTATTTCTTTGCACTATTCTTTCTAGAACATCATGTCCTTTTTATTACTTCTTTATTATTCTTCGCAACAACAGAATTGTATCACAGCGGCCAGTTGTTTCGCCGGATTTGGCATTGGTTACTAGTCGGGCCCAACCCAGGGGCCTAGGACGTTGTAACGTATTTTCGTAATATGCGTGCAGATCCAAGCAGTGCGGCTTTTTGCATTTGACTGATGGTGATTTTGTCAATTTTTAACTGTTTTAAATGTAATTCCAGTGCTTTTGGAGTAGCACCCAGTGTTCCAATTACCACTGGAATTATCACTGCTGGTTTGTGCCATAGTTGTTGAATTTTGATTTTTAAGTCCTGGTATCTTGCAATTTTTTCATGTTCCTTCTCGGCGACCCTGCTATCACCTGGTATTGCGATGTTTATGATTGTAACCTTGTTTTTCTCAACCAGTGTGATGTCTGGTGTATTATGCGCAAGTATTTTGTCGGTTTGTATACGGAAATCCCACAAGATCTTGACCATCTTATTTTCGGTGACTTTTTCAGGCTGATGTTCCCACCAGTTTGTTGCTGTTTTAATATTATAATTTTTGCACAAATTCCATTTTGTGCTACTGAATTGTGCTGTAATTTATAATCAGTCTGCGCAATTTTTTTACAGCAGCTGAGTATGTGATCAACAGTTTCATCAACTTCTTTGCAAAGTCTGCATTTGGCATCATCAGAGGATTTTTCGATTTTGGCCTTAATGGCATTTGTGCGGATAGCTTGTTCTTGCGCAGCCAGGATTAGTGACTCTGTTTCTTTCTTTAATGTACCTGTTGTTAACCATAACCAAGTTTGTTCACTGTCCACTTTATCTTTTATTTTTTCCAGAAATTGGCCATGCAGTGCTTTGTTCTGCCAACTCTCCATTCTTGATTTTATCACATCTTTTCTGTATTCTTGTTTCGTCTGTTGGGCCTTCAGTAGATTTTTGTTCTTTACTTCGATTAATAGATGTTCTTGACTTTCTTTTAAATAATCAGCCAGTGCATGTTTTTCTTCTTCAACTGTTTGCTTCACTTGTAATAATCCTCTGCCACGCAGAGCCATATTTGCTGGCACATGAGCCATTAGCTCCAACATGCCTGTGCATGCTGGCCAGCTGACTTTCAGCCTTTCGGAGGGCCAGGGAGGCCGTTTTTGCCCTCCCCAGGCTCCAGGAAAGCCCCCAGAGCCTGGGAAGGGTAAAAAACGGGCCCAATGGGCCAACTGGAAGTTCACCCTCCCCGGAGGCTTTCCTGGAGCCAGGGCCTTCCCTGCCCCCCCCCTGAGGAAATATCAAGCTTAGCTTGGAGGCAAGTAGTGAGGCATACGTGGGGGGAGCGTGGGGTGTGATTGTGCACGCCTGCACATGTGGGGACACGCTTTGCATTATGAGTGCTGGCACATGCCCGCACTATTGCGCCCTTGCATTTTTGGCACCCAAACAGAAAAAGGCTCTCCGTGGCTGCCACAGAACCTTGCATGGAAATCACACAGGGTCTCTTTGAAGACTCTCACCAAGACCCGTTTAACATTGTGAGAGATTTCATGTCACTGCATGCAACTCAGAGTAAATTTTTGCTTAATTACTTTTGTCCATTTAATGGGCATGATAATTCAGAATCTGTGGGAATCTCTAATTCTGAAAACCCCAGAAGTGTTATGTTTTAACTGATCAACTCTTCTGCCTCGCATGAATAAACAATCTCTCTAATAAAATTAAATATATAAATATAGCTTTGATGGCTTCGTTACTATTTGAAGCCAAGGGAATTTTTTCCCATTCTTTTGCACCTCCCTAATGGACCTGGTCTCACCACCAGCTCTTCGAAGGAATGATGAGTCCACCAGACATGCCTGACTTCTTTGAACAGGGAACAAGCATCAAACCTCTTCAACCTGTCCAAGGAAACTGACTATACAAATTAGGGAAGGCTGGTTGATGGAATTCTCTGTCCTAATCCTGCAGGATAGCTCTTATATTCATATAATTATTCATTTATTTATTTTTTTTAAAAAATTGCAAGCATCTCTGCTAGTCTGGAAATTGGTCTGAGAGCATCCTTTAGTTTAATAATTTTTGATCTTCAATTCATTTTATCTTTATGGATATTTCATCCCTTTCTTAAGAAAATTGGTGTTAACTTTATCATTTTCTTCCCCTTTTCCTCTTACTTCTTCCAAATGAATACATTGCATGTTAAATGAGATATCTGAAGTGTCAAACTTCAAGGGCAATTATGTGATGCTTAATAGTCTTTCCAGTGAGTAACCACAGCATCCATTTGTTAACAAACAAGCAATCATCATTCTCATTATTATCATTGTTTTAAAGTCATTAAGATTGCAAATGAATTGAATGACTTCTTCATTCTGGACTGCAGGGGCTTCTTGAGACCGATAGTTTATATGAAGAACAGAACCAAGGTCTATCTTTATACATAATAAAGAATGAAATATTTTGATTTACACAATGCAATATCTTATATGGCAAGTTATACCTGTGCAAAATTTAAATGAAATTCATTCTTAGAAGATGATTTGGATGAGGGAATAAATGGGGAACTCATCAAATTTGCAAATTTGCTTGGAACCCCATCAACCACCATGTGTCCCAATGACCACTTGAGTGGGGGGTTTTTTTGGGGGGGGAACCCAAGAAAATCACTTAAGTGCTGTTGGGGGCATCCATGCCTAATTCATCTTTTCCTCTCCTTCTGCTGTTAAAGGGGCTTTTAAGGAATGTCCTTTTTATCTGTCTTATTTTTAAACCAATGAAGTAAATGAGATGCTTCCTGCAGTGTTTGTGATAGGTGAATCTTTCTGTGTCTCACTTCTTTGACTTTCCCTTTAATCTTTCAGATACTTTTCTGATTAAAGACCCAAACATGTTTGTTTTACTTGTGTCTGTCTTGTTTATTTGACTCTTCCTTTAATCTTCAGACACTTTCTGTGATAATGTATATTTCTGTGTGAATCAGAGAGTGCTAAAGGGAGATATTAATGCGTGCTGTGTCTCCTCCACCCATTCTTATCCCTATCAAACTTTATATTATTGGCAAAAATCTTGATCCATTAATTGTGTTATTTTTAAGCCCACACTCAGTTGTTTTCTCTCTAGAGGTTCTTTTTTACTTAATTTTCTTGTACAACCATTATTACATCACAATTTTGTTCTTTTAAATTGCTATTCCATTATCCTTGAAGATTTTAAAGAAATAATCAATTTCAATAATGGTTATAATACAATAGGGATTATTTATTTGGCTAAGTACACAGTCTTTGTGGTTTTGTTTTCAATACTACAGTAGCAGGAAGAGTCCATTTTTGTTGTTGTTGAAAAAAGTTTTACTGTAAGTATATAGTCACTAAACATTCTTTAGGCTGAGGATTAAAAAAAGCAGTGCAAAAACAGAAAAGTAAACACTAAAAGTAAAAGAGGGGAGGGATAAAACATTATTTTGATAGCACATTTTTCCTTCCCTTTCATTGTTTCCAAGACTCAGGGTTTTTTAATCAGTTAAAACTTATACAATTCAGTTACCTACAATGTTTTAATTTAGAATCCATAGGAGGAAAAGATATTTGATCTTGGAGATATCTAGTACACTCAACGGAGTCTTTACTGAGAGCTGATAAACAATTACACTTTTGAATTGAGTCATTGGTTCAACATTTCTAATAATGCACCAACATTTATATATTTATTACAGTTTTTAAATTGCATAAGAACAAAATCTCTCAGGGCAGTTTACAATGAAACACATTAAAAATACAATTTGAATAAAAGCATATATACCAGTTACAGCTAAGCTTTTTGTCTTCGCATGCTAAAATCATGTGTGATGCGCTATCATGCGCAGACTTTAAATAATGAGTGACAAAGCAGAGATATGTAGGACACCTAACCTTCTTAGCAATGGACAAAAGGAAAACCTGGTAGTGGACAGTCATGGAAATATGAGCCACTTTTGTGTGCCGCAGCTGCCCAAAAAGCCTGCACAGTCATAGGCTGCATTAACAGAGGGATAGAATCAAGATCACATGAATTGTTAATATCATTTTATAATGTCTTAATAAGACTATGCTTGGAATACTGAAAGAAGTCAGGAGAAATTTCCTAACAGAATAATTAATCAATGTCATGTATTGCCTCTAGAAGTTGTGGGTGCTTCAGCAGCTGGACGTTTTTAAGAAGAAATAGGAGAATCATTTGTCTGAAATGGTGTTGGGTTTCCTGCATGATAGCAATAGCAAGAGCAGTTAGACTTATCTACTGCTTCATAGGGCTTTCAGCCCTCTCTAAGCGGTTTACAGAGTCAGCATATTGCCCCCAACAATAATCCGGGTCCTCATTTTATCCACCTCAGAAGGATGGAAGGCTGAGTCAACCTTGAGCCGGTGAGATTTGAACAGCCGAACTGCAGTCAGCTGAAGTAGCCTGCAGTGCTGCATTTAACCACTGCGCCACCTTGAGACTATAAGACCTCCAAGATCCCTTCTAACTCTTTTATTCTGCTATTCTGCTTTTAGGCCCATCAAGATGCATGGTTGCAACTTAGCTTTTGACATGGTTTGAATTGTAACTGGTGATCCACTTTTCATTATGTTAAAGCATTTTTTTCTTAGCTACTTAAGTGTTTCTTTGAAACACTTTCTACTATGACAATGAGTCACAATAACTGCTACTATGACTATTACTACATTTACTACTAGTCTTTGAACGTTCAGTATACCAAAGTGGGGATGGGGAAAAACTTGCATCTCTGTTAGGAATTTGTTACATCAAGAATATTTTGCTTCTACCTGTTTTAAACAGGCAATCCAAATGGAAATCCTTCTGTAGTAAACGCAAATATTTGCTATGGAGAGGTTTAGGTGAACATTAGTTTTGATGGGAAAAGTCTGCAGAGAATCCTTGGGGTTAAGAAAGTCTTAAGGCTTTTGGTCTCTATCCCCAAGCAACTTCCCAAAGCAACCGGTTCTGAAGTTCTTCACTTATTGCTTATTGCAGTATTTCTCAACCTCAGCAACTTTCATCATGTTGGCTGGGGAATCTTGGGAGTTGAAGTTCGCTTGTCTCATATTCGCTCAGGTTGAGAAACCCTGGTTTGGGGTCTGCTTTGAGCAGTTGGAAAGCTACACATGAAGGCCAAAAATCCCATCTCCCAATGAAGGCCCACTTGCCCCAAATTATCCCTTGTCGGGAGAGCTTTTAGTCTGATCTCTCATTTTCTTAATACATTAATATTAAGCTATTAAGGATCTATAGATTAAGGATCTATTTTGACATGGCATTGCCAGTCAAGTATAATTGAATCTAAAACGTTAAGAAACTTAGCAGGACACTTCAACTAGCCGCCCTTCAAGACTTCTTCCCAAGTGACTGCATTTGGGGATTACAGCCATTTTCACCACCTGCCTATAGCAACTGCATTTGAACAACACGGACGGTATTTCATTCTCCTCAGGTTAAGTTTAATTCCACTGCCAGAAAGATATACTACATGTTTCTCCTATCCTGTCAAAGAAGGATTGCCATAATAAAAGAGCTGTGCTTTGGTGAAAGGCTAAGAAAATTAACCTGGCCCCAAACAGATCCATAACAAAGCCTTTCCAGCAAAGTAGTAATTCAGAATATCAGAAATTAAATTTGTACAAAGAAATATTATCATTCTCTCTTTGTTTACTCCAGTTAATTATTGAAATGATTTGCAAAGTGAAACCTCACCAACATTTTCTGTCTCTGCTGTGCATCCCCCTTCTAAACAGCAGGAAAATTCTAAGGACTAGAAAAACAGAGTTAAACTCACTTTTACTTTGCTTTTCAAGTTATCTAAAGAGTGAGAAAGGGATAAAGATGAAGATGATTAACTTATTCAGAACACCCTCCAAACAGTTACTCCTTCCTTAAGTACCTCACAATTGGATATTGCAAGGTGTTTTACATGCCTTTGAAGAACATCTGGAAACTACAGATAACAGAATAATAGAGCTGAAAGAGACCTTGGGGGTCTTCTAGTCCAACCCCCTGCTCAAGAAGGAGATTTCAGACAAATGGTTGTCTAATCTCTTCTTAGAAACCTCCAGCAAGGTTTCAAAATGATGAAATGCAAGCAGTAACAGACAACTCTTGGTATGCCCGTGTGTCCCCACTGTTATACAAGCTGCATTAGCTGCCAGTTGGCTTCCAAATGCAATTCAAGGTGCTCATATAAAGCTTGAACGCAGAAGGGACCACTTGTCTCCGATTTTTCTCTGCCTCCCTAGTAGGTTCCAGCAGAGTAGGTGCAATCCAGGTCCCGTCTATTAAACATTGTAATCTTGTGGGTCTTAGGAAGCATGCCTTCTATGTTGTAGCCCCCATCCTATGGAGCAGCAATCCCCCCCCCCCCCCATTGTAAGGATGGTGCCTTCCTTCCTGAATTTCCTAAAAGCTTTGAAAACCTTAGTCCCATATCAGGGGGTTAGTGCTTCTTATTTGTTCAATAGTTTCTGTTTTGTTGTGTTGATTTTATTGTCTATTAGATTTTTGTCTGGGTTGCTTGTTTAATGTTTTAGCTGATTTTATATTTTCTCTAGTTTTGTATGCTGCCCAGAATCCAATGAGTTGGGTGGCCAATAAAATCAAATAAAGAATAACAATAACAGGGAGTCCTAACTATTCTATTTTCCTACCACCTATCTGATACTGAGAAGAAAAATAATATGGTTCAGCCAAACTTTATGTAAGGATCAATTCTAGTTCAATTAACCTCTACTAATGACAAATGCTAGCAGACTTTCATCTACTTTTATAAGACAGATTTCAAGTTGGATCATCTCTGGGTCATAATAGCATCATTCCCCATAAAGAACCTTTGTCCCCTTGAAGTTTTATTGGTGCAATACAGAATTTTCCAATCTGAGAAAATGATGCGGTATTGAACTTCTTTCAGAGATTCTGTTTTCAACGCACACGGTAAACGTAAGGGACAAATTCTGAAGCATATATTGGTTTTGGCCTTGCAACCTTTTTGCTGTTAGGGTGGGAGGGGAGCCTTTTACTTTTCAGCAGCCAAAGGCAGTTAGTACAGTACTTGTGTAGACATACACAAATGCAATTAACAGTATATAATGCAGAAATCTATGACAGTTTTTAAATAGAAAAGTTGGATGAGAAAGGAAGTGAAAATATGCATCTTGTAAAACAGCAGAGGGGATGAACTGGAAAAACTGAAAAATCTACACTGTGTCCTTCGATTGCAGCTTCCGCTGACATTTCTTTGTAGCAGCTGATTATTAGAAGAAGTTATTTTGGTTATAGGAATCCTCTCTGACACGGGGGAGGCAATTCAGTGTCTGCTCATAGCCTCTAATTAAGAGCAGGTTTCTAATGTCAATGCCTGAAAGAAATAATACAGGTAGAAGAAACAATGTTTAAAGCATATTTAGAAAGACTTCTTGGAGGAAAAAATATTTCTCTGACATCTGGCATGGTGTAGCTTTCTGAGACGTCCTAAGAGAACTGTGTTATAGCAAATGACAGCTTATCCCCCCCCCCCCAAATGAACTGATCTTGAGAAAGGTACAGCAGAGCCAAACTAGGTTAGTACATGACTGGGACCATCAGGCTTCAGAGGAAGGATACCAGGGCAAGTGACAAAAGAGGCACAAATGACACAAATTTCACAGTTTATATATTTGCATCAAATATCAGCCGAGATGGCGCAGTGGTTAGGGTGCAGTACTGCAGGCCACTTCAGCTGACTGTGATCTGCAGTTCAGCGGTTCAAATCTCACCGGCTCAAGGTCGACTCAGCCTTCCATCCTTCCGAGGTGGGTGAAATGAGGACCCGGATTGTTTTGGAGGGCAATATGCTGACTCTGCAAACCGCTTAGAGAGGGCTGAAAGCCCTATGAAGCGGCATATAAGTCTAATTAATATTAGGATGCCTACTATGTAAAGACACAGTGTCATGATAAGCTACTATTTTCATGCAATCTCAGTTTGCTATGAATACCTGGGCCACCAAGAAATTCTATGGCTATAAGCTATATTAAAACTCAAACACACACAAACACACACACACACACACACACACACTCACACACACATCCTGGAATAAGATAATGGAAAACCACTTCCATACATTTTATAAAATTACATAGATACAATACGTTGAAGGAGTCTCTAGGGCCTAGGAGTTGAGTTCAACTTGAGATAATCCTTACCTTACATTTAGAAGAACAAATGCTGTTTGCTTCCACCTTTGTCCTACTTATATCTTTGTAAATAAATATTTTATGTCTCCAGAGATTTTTCCTTTCAAAAGAAACCACATCAGTTCATATTGTTCCCTGAATTGCTCTGGTGCCTCGTAAGAATCTAACAGTCTATAAATGTCATTGTTGTATTATTACTGCATGTTTGCTGTGAGTACAATTTTTGCATGATTATTACATTCTGACTGGAGATTTCCTACCTTCACAATTGGTTAAAATTAAACCTAGGCCAGGGCTAAATAATGTAGTGGCTTTTGGATGTTAGTTCCTATCATCTCTAAACAGCAAGGCCGTTGGCAAACGATTATGGGGCTTTAGGACAAAATATCTAGAGGCCTCTGTGGTTCAGTCATCTGGTCTTGGAAGAGGTGACATTGATGGAGCCTTGGTAGATGCTTGAGTTTCAGCCTGGAAGCAAACCTTGATTTTGCTTTAGAGGAACAGAATTCTTTCATGCTTCTCTAAATATTCACAGCAAATTAGAAGACCGACTTCTCATCCAAGGTTAATTGCTGCACAAAATTTAAATAGCGTGTGCAGCAATATGTTTTGATTTGTGGGGCACTTGATGAAAACAGCACTTTAAATGCTGAATGCCTTCATTTCATAGCAATTTGGAGTATTATTGAATATATTTTATCTCGCTTTTAGTTCAAAATCTGGCTTTATAATTTATTCTTTTGGCTGCTAGTTATGGCTCTGTATTCTGAGAGTGAAATATCAAAGGAAACCGTTCACTTAGATCTTCCATGCATGTGCTGTGATGAGCGTATAACAGAGAGACATGAAAGGGCAGCACCCTCCTCTTTCCTTCACTTTTCTATTCTCTTCTTTTTAATGAAAGCTGTACAAGGAGGATTGTAGTAACTATCACTTGGGTAGACTGTAAATGCTTAAAGGTGCAAATGAATGAATAAGAAGTATTAACAGAGATAAGCTAAGTTCAACGGGGATGTCTGAACGATTTCATTTGTCATGAATGAGCAAGCTATGCATTACTCTCAGATATTGTTATGAAAACAAAAGGAAAATAGAATTCAGAGCTAGAAAATCTGCAAGATTTGGGGATGTGCAGAGGCAAAGCCACAGTGTAGGATGCAATTTTGATTTGTTTACATAAGCACATTATCCATTTCTCCAGAATGTGTGCTATTGATTTTTGCTTAACCACATTGTTTCATAAATTTGATAGCTCCATATGATTTTATCGGAGGAAATGTTCAATGCTCTAGAATAGGAATGCAAATGGCAATTGTTGCCCAGGTGTTAATGATCTAGATGAGGGGTGTCAAACTTGTGGTCCATGGGCCAGATGTGCCATGTGCTGGCCATGCCCACCCCCAGTTTAGCAAAGGGGGGAAAAGTTGTGATATATCACATGGCAACAATGTGTCATCATGAGTTTGGCAACCCTGACCGAGATGGTATTTCTGCCACTGAGTTTGGATTTTAAGATGTTTTTAACTCTTCTGATGTATTTACCATAAATCTTCTTAACTTCAGTGTTATCAATTTGTAGGATGCCCAGATATTTGTGGTGATCTTGTTTCTGTCATGGTTCAAGTCATGCTCCCAACCAATTCAAGTCTCTGAGACTTTGGCTTCCTCAAAAACACTTTCCATATTGTTATTTTCATATTGAAATTCTCATAGGGCAACTTGATTCCTTTAGTTTTCACTATTTTCTTCATGTTGATGGTGAGGATGGTATATTTGTTCAGTCCACACTCCATCGCAATATCTTGGCTGTATATAATAACGAGGTTGATCAGTGATTCTATTCCAGATAGTGGGGTTTTTTTCCCCACATAGTTTCAAATTGTAAACACTGTAAGAAAGCTTGGCAGGTGTTCCTGCTGCTTGATAGCCATGGTCCTGTAGTGGATCAGTGCAATCACAAACAGTAGTGCTAACAGTGAGTTTCCTTAAATGATTCCTCTGTTTATGTTAACTTCTTCCAGTCTATCTCCACCAGCAATTGCACCACTGATAGTTGAACAAAGTTGAACAAATGTGACTCCTATTATTTTTAGGGACCTGATTGTCCAGTCATGTGGCAGGAAATCAAAGCTTCAACTTCATGTCCTTTCAGTCTGTTTAAGCTGCTTAGTAACGAGTTGGTGCAGATGGTTCAACCAAAAACCATGCAGTTTATCCTTCACTTAGCACTAAACAGTTTTTGATCCTACTGTACTATTATGACAAATGTAAACATTCTGTCTTAGATCTAGGATGCAAATATCCAGAGAACAACTAGCTGGCAGGAAAAAAAATGGTTTTCCTAGCTCTCTTTGCTGTTACCTGGTAGTTGCTGGAATTTTTGCAGTCTAGATGTGATAGCTCTGTTGATAACACATCCAACTGGCCTTTCTGTCATAGATATTTTCATGCATGGAGACTGGTAGAAAATGATAAAGATGGAAATTTATGGCTGATAGCAGCCTCACTCTAGTTAAACTGGATAGGCTATTTAACATCAGGAAGTTAATTTCCCTAATCTAGGATATGTATCTCATCACAGCAATGGAGTTTAGTTTTTCTCTTAAGCAGGAGATTATCTACAGAAAGCTTGAAAGTGATTACAGAGGTGATGTCTGCTGATAAATCTAAAAGCTTATACATTCACCACAACCATCTAAACCCTCGTTCTGCATCTATGGAATGGGAAGCCAGCAATACAGTCTTAAAAAAATAACCTATTCATTTTACGTGCAAAGCAGAAGTATTTTCACAGTGATTATTGTTCTTTTTAATTCAATAGATTTCCCAGATTCTTAGTGGCCCCTTCATCAACAAGCATTTTAATTTAATTAAACATTAAAATTTTAATTTGATTTTTATAATCTGAGTAACATTAAAAAGAAAGTACACAAAACACAACAAGAACAATAATAAAAAGTTAATATTTTTAGAGACACTAAATAATTTTCAAACTGTACTATGGTGTGGGTGTTCTTGAGAAGTCTGAAAGTTATATAAAATATATTCTTAGATGTCATTTTTAACAAGAAACACATAAAGGAAACAGTCCTGTCTTTTCTATGTACAAATACTATTATATTTTTTCAATATCCAGAAAAAGTCTTAGACCTAATTACATCCTTCTACCTAGTACGGAGTTTCCATGTAATTTTGGGACCAATCAGCATAGCTAGAATGCTGAATGCTTAACATGAGTATTCCTGCAAAACCTTTGCCATAGGAGAACCTGCCTATTCAAAAAAATATTCTATCATGTAACTAGAAACTGTGTTTAAGAGCTAAGCACTTAAAAACACCTGCTCAGATGATGAATCTGTCAGCTTTGCATTCTACCACACTGAAAGCTTTAACATCTCAAATTGCTTCCATCCAATTGATTATGAAGAATTTTGCAAATGTTGACAAGTTGCTATAAAAACAAACCAGGTTTTTATCCAACTTAATTAAGAAAGGCTTTTTAAAAATGAAATTCTAACACCAGAAAAAGGAAGCAATTTCTCCTAAGTGAGCCAAGGCAGGAGATATACTCATCTGCACATCCTTGCCACTAGGATAACCCTATTTGTAGAAGGGAAAAACAGTAATAATAAACACATATAATCAGAATATTTTACTTGAGTTCCATGAAAAAAACAACCGATGGCGTTGAAGGAGGGAGCATTATGTAGAAATGTATGTGAAGATAATGTAAGCAATAGGAACAAATTGCTTCTTTATTATTTCACTTTATATGCATCTCCATTTCTAAAGACTGAGAGAGAGAGAGGGAGGGAGGGAGGGAGGGAGGGAGGGAGGGAGGGAGGGAGAGGGAGATGGTCAGTAGTATGCATTTATATAGCAATAGCAGTAGACTTATATACCGCTTCATAGGCCTTTCAGGCCTCTCTAAGCGGTTTACAGAGAGTCAGCATATTGCCCCCAACAATCTGGGTCCTCATTTTACCCACCTCGGAAGGTTGAAAGGCTGAGTCAACCCTGAGCCGGTGAGATTTGAACCGCTGACCTGCTGATCTAGCAGTAGCCTGCAGTGCTGCATTTAACCACTGCGCCACCTTGGCTCTGCCCATTTTATAAGAAAAGTAATTTCAGTGTCATTAGTCAACAATTTAAGAATGTTAGCAATGACTGTCATATCTGAAGTGGTATTGCTTTAGGCTTCCTAAGTAGGAAAGTGATTTCAGCCTCCTTAAAAATAAAAAATGCAACATACTTCACATAAAATTGAAAGATACAAGCCAAGACAGGAGAATATTTCTAACTCAAAACTTTATAAAATGGTGATGTGATAAGATAAGGAAGAAATAATGTCCCATATTTTAATAGTTAACTACTAGAGCATGGAAATAAATCTCATAAATATTATGGATTTTCACTCTAGAAATATGAAAATATCACAAAATTTCCCAGTGCTTGATATCCAATTTATGGGTAAGAGTTTTTTGTGGTCTCTTTGTTTGCCTGTAATAGCAATGCAATGCAATCCATTACAAATGGGAGGATTTTCCAATATGTATGTTTATTGTTAGGTTATAACTGCAGATTTTTCTGTATTTGTCCCTCTGTGGAGCATTTCTCTCTCTCTCTCTTTAGAACGAGCCTTGTTATTACATTCAGGAATTATGGTTTCTGATCTATTTCTATTACAGGATCCTGGTTGAATTTACATGGAAAGCAGAGCTCAGGGTGGGCCAGTAAAGTAAGCCAGGTTGCTTTCTATGATTTAAGGAAGCCATTGAGAAAAGTCTTCAAGAGCAGCCCTGGGCAGAGCATGTTGCAGTAATCAAGCCATGAGATGACCAAGGTATGAGATTATTTGAAAGGCCGCCTGATCTAGGAAAGGGCACAACTGATATGACAGATGAACCTGAGCAAGAGCCTTCCTGGCACAACTGTCACCTGTTCATTGAGGCCAGGAAACCCTCCCAAATCCACACCATCCCTGTAATACCATCCATCAGAATCTCTACATTTTGGTCAGTCAGTCTTAGCAGAATTAAGTCAGAGGCAGTTCCTCCCTATCCAAACCAACACAGCTTCATCCATTTTACTATTTTTTTACTATACAAAACCATAGAAAAAGTATACTAATCTGTCATTTATTTCCTAGACTTCCCACTGCCCTCTTCCAATAATTATTATTATCTTACCAAATTTTACTTGGTAAAATAGAAAAAAAACGTGGCCCACCACCAGATCGGTTTGTAATTGGCTGACCAACTTCACTCAATGTGTAATCCTCAATGGAGCTACACCTACATAGAAAGAAGCCTGCAATGGGGTAGCTAAGAATCTGTCTTAGAATGAGTGAGGCCCAATACTTTTCAATGACTTCCTAAATGTTTTAGATGAAGGGTTAGAAGGGAACTCATCAAATTTGCAGATGACACTGAACTGGGGTAATAGCCAAAACTTTAGAAGACAGGCTCAAGATTCAGAAGGCTTTGACAGACTTGAAAACTGAGCCCTACGATCCCACGAAATGCAACCCAGTGGTGAAAAAAGGAAGGTTTTAATACTTGGGCAAGGAAAACCAAATGCACAAGTACAGAATTGGTAGTATCTTGTTCAACAGTAGTGACTGTTATAGGTTTATAGATATCCTTAGTGGACGACCACTAAAGTATGAACCAGCACTATGCTGCAGTTACCCCAAAAAACGTTGGGCTGCATCAGCAGACAGATAGTATAAAGACCACGTCAGGTGTTAGTGCCATTTTATGCTGCACTGATGAGATGACACTTGTAATGCTGCACCCAGTTTTGGTCACATGATACAAAAAAGATTTTGAGAGTCTAGAAAGAGGGCAGAAAATAGCAACAAAGATTATTAGGGGGCTGCGGGAGGGGGGGGTAAAACGTATGATGAATGGTTGCAGGAACTGGGAATATCTAATTTAAAGAAGAGAAGGACCAGGGATGACATGATGGCAGTATTCCAATATTTAAGGGGTCATCACAAAGAAGAGAGGATCAACCTATTCTCAAAAACATTTGAAGGCAATGCAAGGAGAAACAGATAAAATCTTTCCTGCTTGAGCAGGGATTGGAGTAGAAGACCTCCATGGTCCCTTCCAATTTGGTTGTTCTGTTATTTCTTAATCTATGGAGCTTCCCATAATATAGACTTTTTAAAAAAAAGTAAATTTCCCGAAATAACTTTTTTACATACACATTACTCAGGTGCTGTTCTTTGTTGTCCACATTTATAGAAATGGGAATTTAATATACACTTCTCTGATGAAAATTCTTCTACGTGGCTACAGCTCCTTCTATGTGAGTTTCAGAAAGAGATTTCATTCAGGACTTTTATCTACATTAAGGTAGTCATGATTTTGGTGGCTTTTTCAGATTAACCCCCATCAAATCTTACATATTGTGTAGTATCTAGAAAGAGATCCTTTTTATTGAGATGCCCTGAGTATGGAATTCCCCCTCACCTGATTTCATCTTCAGTGTGTTTTCAGTGTGCTTTATTTCCTGTCTGTTTTTCGATTTGATATTGAGTCTGCATTCTACAGAACATGTAGCATAAACATTTCTACTGCTGTTTTTATCTGGATGTTGATATATTTTTATTTTATTTTTGACTGCAGTAAATTATCTTGATAGTTTTCTATTGGATAACAGTATGTAAGTCTGATAAATAATCCCCTTTCATCTTTCCTCATTTTTCATGAAACTACTGCTTTTATGGACTTCTAAAGTTAAACTTAGTTACAGTATATCTGGCTGTCCTCAGCTCACCAGTCTTTTTCTAATCATAATCAAATATGATAGATCATATTTATATAACTTATCTCTAGATTACTGATGATACACAAATACAGTGAAGTAGCTGTACTCATATTGGAATGTGCTAAGAAGGAAAAAAGAAACAAATTGTTGATGAGAATGTTGTGTCATGAACAACATTCATGACACAATGTTGTTCATTGTGTCTTGAACAACATTGTCATGTTGTCCTGATACTTCCCACCCCTCCTGGACTTAAGAGGGACGTTGTCTGTCTCATACCACCCTTCAATTCATATAATTTGTGGTAGCAGTGGGGTCTATGCCTATTTGTTTAGCATTGTGTTGTTAGTGGAGCAGAAGGAGGAGGAGGAGGAGGAGGAGGAGGAGGAGGAGGAGGAGGAGGAGGAGGAGGAGGAGGAGGAGGAAGAGGAGGAGGAGGAGGAGGAGGAGGAGAGGGTTTTGTTTTGTACTATTACAAAGTGGGAGCAATCCATCCCACTGCTACCACAAAGCACCCAAGCACTTTACAAAAGTGAGCAGCTCCTATTATGCCAAAGGCACAAGGAAGTCAAGAGTTTGTCTGAGGTCATTCATCAAAGCATGGAATAGACTTTGCTCCCTCAGCGTCTCTCAGTTATGTTAAGGATCAGCCTGGAACAGATTTAACCCTCAGAGCTAATTGGTTCCTCCAAACCTTGTTGCAAACTTATAGCTTGTTTTGCCCCGGGCCTTTTTTCATGTATCCCCTTCAAAGCTCCTTGAAGTGGTGAGTGCAGTTAATTCATCCTTGAACTTTTAGATCTTCCGAGTATGAGTTATAACGTTGGCTATTACACTTGAAAGTGCCTGTAAATTTTGCTTAGGTACATGTTGAAAGATGAGATCAGTGATCCATTTACTGCATACTGGGAGAAACCGAGATCAATACTATCAAGACTTCAGCTTTTCTTACCTCTCAATCTACGCAGGAGCTTATAACAATTTAGGTTCAACCCATCAGAAGTAGCAGGGATCAACGTTTGTCAGGGATATTTAGTTCTAAAAAAGGAGTCAAGAAAGCATCAACTTGCCATGTTTGCATGAAAGAGTTGTCAATTTTTGTTGGAATGCTGGAAAAGAGTGGCGCATGATCCATTTGTGTGACCGATGAGCATGCAAACTATAGGATAATACTGTAATTCAGTTATCCAATCATTAACGCTAATTCTTTAACCTTTAGCATGAGTCCAAGAATGATAGGGGAAGAAATTTCTCAAATATAACTTCATAGCAGGAGTTAAATGGTAAACTTAGCATATCCGTATACCCTCCATCATTTTTTTATGTACATATATGAAAGGGGCAGCAATCACTGTATTCTGCAGATGCCCCTCACGTATTCTCAAGTTCTGGAACTTCTTGTCAAATAAGTGGAGAAATAACGAGGAAGCCCCTAAATAGGACTCTACTCACAGATTATCCATATGTGACTACTATCATTAATAGTCCAATTTGATAAAAAGTTTTAATTACTCATACCAACGCAAACATGTAAGTGATTGTGCAACATTGCCTGTGTGTGGTTCACATTTGGAAGAAATAAACTAAAGCACAGAGAATAAATCCTGACAAGTTGCAGTGATCAAGTCAGAGATTAATTATGCTAAGGTTTCTAAGCAACGGCAAATATTGGTAGGGAGTTTTCATGGATGAGGGTAAGGTTTTAATCAACATAATTATATGGGATCCGAGTTCTTCAAAGATATTGCAAATGCAATATCGAAGAGTCTCCCTTCTTAATTATTTAAAAAAAAATATTTGCAGTATTATGGATGCAATGACTTTGTGGTGTAGAAGATCATTTGGAAATCTCCAGAAGCAATGCTATAGAGTTTTTGTTGTTATTTGATGTGTGTGTGGGTTAGACTTTTGGCCTACCTACGTGTGTGCCTATGTCTGTATAAATTTAAAGTGGTGGTCTAATATTCCTTCCCACAACAATGACCCTGTGAGGTGGTTGGGCTGAGAGACTGTTACTCAAAGTCTTTGAGTGGAGTTTCAAAGTTACTCAGCCAGCTTTCGTGCTTATGTATTTGTTTTTAAGAGCATGTGAATTCCTGATTTCAAGCAAACAGGATAATGATTATGGTTGTCTATAGGTATACCATCCCCTATACGCTTTTTAAATAAATCTTTTAAAAGTCATTTTTGCATCTGGCATGTATTTTATGCCGAAACAACAATTAAGTACAAATGGTGATAGTCAGGAAATGTTTGATAGAGTGAATTTTTAGCTAAATTAAATCCTGTTTTTGAGAATTGTATTTTTTTTGCATTACATTTGCTAAACTATCACTTATAAAAGTAAAATATAGAAAATAATGAATCAGAGTGAATTGTTTACATTGCGGGTGATGGAACAGAGCAATTATTTTTTAAAAAATGATTTGCAGGAGAGGAGAAGTATTGAGAGATCACAGTTCCACTGAACACAATGTGTGTGAAGTCGCATTCAGTAACAGCATTTGAGACCTGTTCACTGCCATCACTTTTCAGAAGTTGACAATTGCTCTTTGTAGTACTGCTTTTATGCTTCAATGAACCATTTGCAACAACTTACAAACTTGCTAAATTGTGAGGGCAGAGAAGCTTTTATGAATTATCTGGTGTATCTCTGAAGACCACACTTTGAAAACGACTGTCCTAATGCATATGTTTCTAGCATTTTTCCCTTAATTGCTTTCAATTATGTATTTTTCTCCATCCAAATAAGTACTAAACTTCTATATCTTGAAAGTATTTGGTTGGTTGGTTTTATAAATATGTTGCCAAATTTTTCAAGACTACCAGCAGCTACAGTAACAACAATAAAACATAGTACAAAAACATATAACCATCCATGCTAAAATGCATACGAGTAACCTGGAGTAACAACCAAAATCAATTGTGCAAAGTTGGAGCTATTGCAGTTGGTATTTAGATGTTCTCCAGAAGAGCTTTCTTCGTTTGATTGTTTCAGCTAACAGGGGAAATTATGAGGTTAGTCTAACTCAAAGGGGAAACTGTTTGAAAGGACTGGCCATAATAAAAACAAAGAAAGAAACAGGGTTTTATGTTTAGTGTATGGCAATGGGACATTAGCCAGGAGACGACAGTGTTAGTACAGAGTTATTTGACTGCCCAAGATTGCTCGTCCATTCAGGTCACACTCATGCGCCATCCAGGGTACTCAAGGTGCAAATTGGCTCCACACTCAAAATAGTCTGCAGCATCATCCAGGGCTTTTCTCTCCGTTTATGTAGCTTCAGGTTTGGGTGTTTGCATTAGGGCAGGTCTGGCACTGGTTGGGACACAAAGCATGGTTATTTTTCTCACCAAACTTGGACCTATTTATCTACTTGCATGTAACATTACTTTGAACTGCTAGGTTGGCAGAAGCTAAAGCAAGTGACAAGAGGTCACTCCATCATGCATTGCTAGGAACCAGTGGAGCACAGACCTTCTCCAGCATCTCTGAGCCACCATGCCTCTATGTGCACCTGCAAACCTTTTGTCAATTAATACAAGACTTGTGATATAGGTATAATACCATATGTTTGTAGTTATAAGCATCAGCCAGTAAATCAGTGATCCAGCTAAATTATGAATGAGAGTGCAAGTAGCTAAATCCTTCCTGTGAAGGAAGAAGCTATTCAAACACAGCTACTCAGAGTTCCATTCAACAGAGAGCCTTGAATCCCTTCACTTCACAGACCGGCTCTCTTAGAGGTGCAATCTTCCCCTAGAGCCAAACCCCTTTTGAATGTTCATATTTAACTTATTTCATCCCAGTCAGATTTCAACAGCACTGGAAGAGCCGTGGTGGTTAGAATACAGTATTGCAGGCTACTTTTGTGGACTGTCAGCAGTTCCATCCTGACTGGCTCAGGGTTGACTTAAATCCTTCCGAAGTTGCTAAAATAAGGACCCGGATTGTTGGGGGAAATATTCAGATTCTGTAACCCACTTAGAGGGGCTGTTAAGGCCTGTGAAATGGTATATTAGCCTAAGTGTTATTGCTATTAGGACACCAGGACAAAGCCTGAATGGTATCTTTGAATAGACCTGTGTGATATACAACTTTATACTAATCATATATCAATTTAAACCATCAGATGTCCTCTCACAGCAGCTTAGTTTAAATATTAAATGGCAGGGGAACTCGGAGGCACGTTACAAGTGGCTACCCACTGACAAAACCTACAGCCACTGATTAGAATTACTTACTAGCTCTGGTTAATTTCGGTGACTTTACCAGCAAAATGCTGGATAGAACCTTTCTATCACTCAGTGGGAGATCTTCATGCTCCTCCTATCCCACGAAGGAATGAACTGCTTATCACCGTGATATATGTACAAACATGGGACTATCTAATACTTATACAGATGTTTAATGTGATCCAGTCCTTACATTATGAAATGCACAGCTTTGCATTCCTTTTCATCTCCTTGAATCACCTTATTAGCTACATGATATGCAATACTCAACTTTATGTGGGAAATGGTATCACATGTCACTTGTTATGTCTTATAATGCAAATCAAGATAATTGAATTCAAATTTCAGTGAATTCAGTTTCTTGGAAAACAGCTGAGGAAATGCTAGCAATTAGTGGTTGCTACCTAATTGTAGCAGTCCTGGAGGCCTGGCCTTCAAATACTATCAAAGTGGCCTGTTGTCTCCTTGATGGGCTGAACCTGCATTAATGCTCTAAGATTTTACTCACACCGCGAATAAAGGAAGAACGTCTGTTTTACCACTTTGTTTCTTCCACTCTGCAAAGGAAAATAAATGCAAGCTGGGCAAAAGTTGAGCAACAGGCAAATGCTTCCAGCTGTCCCTGAAGGATGAGAAAATCAAACACATCATTCATTATCCTACCTCCAAGTTTCTGACTTTTCCTTTCAATTGCGAAATAGAAGCTTTGAGAACCACTTCATGATATCAAATTAAATGAACTACAATATGCTAAAATGAAAGAAAGACTAGACCTAATAACCTCATCTTGGATGTAGCACACGGCCAATGATTTTGGGGATATAGCACAAAGACAATTGCTAAGGCAAAGCTTTCTCAGATTGCTAATCAGAAGCAAATCTGCCTCTTTCAGAAAGATTTGCAGATTAAGTGGAATCCATATGAAGACCACAGAATCAGAAACGATGAAGCTTTGTTAAAGGAGACAAGGATACCCTCCACATAAAGGAGAAATTCAGAAAAGGTGCGTAATGAACAAAAATGTTTTGCTTCTAATAACAGGAAATCATATGATCAAAAATCTCCCCATCACAGTATTTTCGGACATTTGGGGGGAACATTATTACACAACTCAGTTTTCCAAATTGCTACATTGGGTTCCAGATCTGTGATCACTTTACAACCAGTCTCGTTATGAAGGGATGTTAACTGAGTTCTAAAAGAGACTTCTATTAAGCTTAGGTACAGTCATCCAAATTCAAACTGCTGAGACAGTCAAAATGAGCACATTCAATGACAATTGTGTTCCAAAAACAGTTAATAGTGGTGGAAAGGTGCCTCCTACTTAGGAATCCAGAAAGAGAGTGAGAAATAAATTAAGACATCTAAACCTACATGTTGAAGGACCTGTGAGGCAAGCCCGTTCTCCCAGGAAGTCTTAGATAAAAGGCAAATAAATCATAACTCTCACTTACAGATCACCCTACAAAACCAAATTTAATAGAGAAAAATGGGGATCCAGAAGTGGAGCCATTTTCCCCCTCGGTCGGCTTCTGCCCTGTGAAAGGCAACTGACTGATTTGCAGAAGGCTGGATGGATTTCATCCAGGAGAGACTTCAAATAAATCCTCTTAGCATTTAAACATTGTACTATTGCCAGCATATTGTTTAAAATGAAGCCCTTTCTGAGCAAGCATGAGATCTTCCCATTATGTGTGTTTCATGCAGAGGAAGTTAGCTCATTAATAACTCATTTTGGCATAAGAGGCTATTAGCTTAAAGTTTAATTGTAGCAACATAAAGGTAGAAAACTCCAAGGCTGTTTTATTATCATTGTCCTTGAGAAAAGACAATCCGAGTAAACAAACTCTACCTCCTGTAGCAAGTCAGTCCTAAGAACCCCCTATTTTGTGCTAAATTGTGTTGTTTTGATTCCACGGCCGAATAGAGGAGGCTACATCGTGAGAAGCTGTGTATTATTCACGTTTTGTCAACTGTATGTCTTTTGTAAAGTTAGATATGTAAAATCCTCACTTGAAATAACAGCTCACTGAGGTCTGAGTTACAGATTGTCCCTTTTCCTCCTGGGTTCTAATCTGTACATTGGGAGCACGACTGACAGGTTTATAGACTAGCAGTTCAGCTAAGAATCTGCTGTATTGAACAGATCAGGGTATCTCATAATGTTTTTAACTGACTGCTGATTCTTTATATTTAACATACCATATTTTTGGGAGTATAAGACGCACCAAGATTTTGAAAAAGCAAATTAAAAATTTTTTTTTTTCACTTTGCAGACATCCCAAAAATTGTCTGTTTTTCGCAAAAACAGGCCAGGTTTTTTTTTTCAAAAAACGTCATGCACAGCGTTTAGGAGGCTTGTAGAATGGCGGCTGGGGGAGCCGGGGCCCTCCAAAAACGAGCAAAAACAGCCTTGTTTTTTGCGAAAACGGGCCATTTTTTTTGCCAAAAAGGAGCATGCATAGCTTTTAGGAGGCTTGTAAAGTGCTCCTGGGGGCCGGGAGGGGCAAAAAATGGCCTGTTTTTTGCTTATTTTTGCCCTCCCCAGCCCTCAGGAAGCCTCCTAAAGGCTATGCATGGCCATTTTATAAAAGGGGGTAGGTTTTCGAGAGGCAAAAAATGTTGTATTCAGTTTATAAGATGCACCCAGATTTTTAGCCTCTTTTTTGAGGGAAAAGGGTGCATCTTATACTCTGAAAAATACGGTATTTCATTTTTGTATTTTCTTTTGCCTTTTTCGTCCTGGAAATAAATTTGTATTTTATCTTTTATTTTATTAATATATTCATAAAACCAGTCAATAAATTATAACTGTTGAATTGTTGTTAGTTGCGAAGTCATGTCAAACTCATCACAAACCTATGGACAATGTTCCTCCATGCCTTCCTGTCTTCTGCCATCCTCTGGAGTCCATTTAATCTAACACCTAGTGCTTCGGTGACTCCATCCAGCCACCTGTCATGCCTTTCTTCTTTTGCCCTCCATTGTTCCCAGCATTAGGCTCTTCTCCAGGGAGTCCTTCCTTCTCATTAGGTGGCCAAAATATTTGAGTTTCCTCTTCAGGATCTGTCCTTCTAAAGAGCAGTCAGGGTTGATCTCCTCTAGGACTGACCGGTTTGATCGCCTTGCAGTCAAAGGAACTCGCAGGAGACTTTTCCAGCACCAGAGTTCAAAGGCCTCAATTCTTGGGCACTCAGCCTTCTTTATGGTCCAACTTTCAGAGCCATCCATTGCAACTGGGAAAACCACAGCCTTGACTATACGCACTTTTGTTGGCAGGGTGATGTCTCTGCCTTTTAGGATGCTGTCTAGATTTGCCATAGCTTTCCTCCCCAGGAGCAAGCCTCTTTTGATTTCTTGGCTGACGTCCTCACCTGTGGTGATCTTGGAGCCCAGGAAAATAAAATCTGTCACTACCTCCATTTCTTCCCCATCTATTTTCCAGGAATTGAGAGGGCTGATTGCCATGATCTTAGTTTTCTTAGTGTTGAGTTAATAACAACATTTCTTAATGTTTAGTTAATAACTATTGAATATATGCTGCTTATTGACTAGTAACCATTTAGTGTTATATTCTTTTAATTTCCTATTATAGATAGCTTGTAAGGATGTGCTCTAAAGAGAGGTTTCTGAAATCAGTTCATCCCCAACCAGTCAAAAGTTATCTGTTCAGACTTTGTTTAGATCAGAGATCAGTGGTGGGTTCCTACCGGTTTGGACCAGTTTGGCCGAACTGGTTGGCGGCCTGGTTCGCTGGAACCTGCAGCAACCCAGGCCTGAACTGATTCTCCTGGTGGCGCTGTAGATGCTGCCATCTTGTTTTTTGCTTCTGCACATGCACAGAGCAATTGTACTGTGCATGCACGCGCAGCGCTCATCAAGCACATGCACGGTGTGCCCCTGAGCGAACAGTAGTCTCTGTCGGAACCCACCACTGTCAGAGAGGCATATTTTTAAATCAATATATCTATAAGGGACATGCCTGGTCTACACTCCAGAAAATGGATGAGGTGAAGGTACTGCATGGAATAAAGACATTAGATTGAATTGAGTATTACAACTACAATCCAATTACAATTAATTGAATTCAATTGAGTAAATCCTCCTGAATTTAATCACTCTCTTCTCCTCTCATAGAATATGTTGGCCACTTTCTGCAGGCTCTGCAGGGAGATATTCTCAGTGGTTTCTGGGATCACAATCAGTCCTACTTGTGAACTTCCTGTTTGGATCTGAGTTTTTCCAAATCTATGTCCTAGGAATTCTTCCCAGAGCCAGAAGGCAATGAAATATTCAGCTGCGGTGCATTTAAAATTGCATGTGTTCGAATGAGCTTTTATAGACCACATTGTATATTCAGGAAAGACCGTCTTCCCTGGGTTGTGGGTAAAATCCATTTATTAGAATTAGGAGATCTAGAGTGAAATAGATCACATTCTCACTAGACGGCAGCAATGGGAAAATAATTTATGGCTGTAGTCCAAGTTTCTGTGGCCAGATCTGGTAGCCCAAAGGTTGCACTCTGTCCATTAGTTTCTAACTGCCATTTTAAAAATCTCATTTGCCGCAATGCCCTCTGATTTGGTAACACGAGGATGTTCTGTTACAAGACAAGCAGCCAGCCAGGTTTTATATAGTCTGATAATGACTTGGCTCCTGTCGCAAAATCTCCTCTTCCCACCTCCCTTTGAAGTCAACACTAAATCAATATTAATCGCTTCTTATAAGCATCTCGACAGCCCAATTTTGCACCTCGTGGAATAAAGCCTACATTTTTGTAGAATATTAATATGTTTTGTTATTTAGGTTGGATTTAATGCTCATCTATACAACACAATAGCAGAGTTGGAAGGGACCTTGGAGATCTTCTAGTCCAACCCCCTGCCTAGGAAAGAAACCCTATGCCATTCCAGACAAATGGCTATCCAACATCTTCTTAAAGACTTCCAGTGTTGGGGCATTCACAACTTCTGGAGGCATTAATTGTTCTAACTGTCAGGAAATTTCTCCTCAGTTCTAAGTTGCTTCTCCTCAGTTAGTTTCCACCCATTGCTTCTTGTTCTACCCTCAGGTGCCTTGGAAAATAGTTTGACTCCCTCTTCTTTGTGGCAACCCCTAAGATATTGAAACATTGCTATCATGTCTCCCCTAGTCCTTCTTTTCATTAAATTTGGCATACTTAGTTCCTGCAACCATTCTTCATATGTTTTAGTCTCCAGTCCCCTAATCATCTTTGTTGCTCTTCTCTGCACTCTTTCTAGAGTCTCCACATCTTTTCTACATCCTGGGGACCAAACCTGAATGCAGTATTCCAAGTGTGGCCTCACCAAGGCTTTATAAAGCGGCATTAACTCTTCACGTGATCTTGATTCTATCCTTTTGTTTATTTAGCCTAGAACTGTGCTGGCTTTTTTGGCAGCTGCTGCACACGGCTGGCTCATATTTAAATGGTTGTCCACTAGGACTCCAAGATCCTTCTCACAGTTACTACTATTGAGCAAGGTACCACATATACTTAAATTCACCCTGTTTATCCCTCATACTCTGTGCATTGGTGTATAGGCATTTGAGTCCATTTTGATTGACCCTGTGTTTACTCTCTACATAACCTGAGTTATGCCTGATTCCCCCTATTTTCTTGCCACTTGTATGATTCATGCACATGGTATGGCACTCACTATTAAATGCTTGGTTTTGCTTGACAGCAGGAGTGATAATCTTACCCACAGAAACATCTATGTTGTATGCACTGATAACCCTATGAGTTTTAGATTGCTGGGGACAGAAATGTTCTGTATCAATTAACTCTCTGTCCCCGCTGTTCAGTTTAAATGTTTATCCAGAAAATCTGTAAATTTAATACCAAGTAACTCAGTCCCTTTCTTGGATGGGTGCAAACCATCTCTTTTGTACAGTTTTTCATTGGACCAGCTGCAGGGATCATGACTAATAAAACCAAAGCCTTCCCCTTTTACACCACTCCTTTAATCACACATTAAACTCTGCTACATGCTGGCCCTTCCATTTTTGTTCCTTATATACTGGTAAAACTTCTGATAAGCCTACAAGCTACACTACTAAGTTCATACCCCAAGCTCTGGAAACCATTCTGCACAGAAAGTACATCTTTTTGGGACAGATAATTTGTGCCAAGATGTATAATAGCATCGACGTCACAGTCCTTACTTGCATTCTTGACTATCTACATTTGCACCTATGAGAGAGGATAATTATGTGCCTTGGAAACAATAATTGTTTATTACTGTTGTACTGTAAAATTGAAAGCCTATAAAATAACCACATGGAAAAAAACACTGTAGTATTTTGATCCCTTTCTAATGTTGATAATATATGGTTCTCTCTGTAGTGACTTCTGTTGTAGCAAAATCAAAATATACAGAGAATTTGGATCCTCGACTTTCTTTCCTTACTTTCCCCCTCCCTTTCTCCCCTCCCTCCTGTCAGCCTTCCCCCACTCTGAGCCCACCAGCCTTCCAGAGAGGTTAAGCTACGTCTCCCATCCTGCCCTTATGTAGCCCATTGAAAGAGGCATTTGGTTGTGCAAGGCTATTGTAGACTGACAATCTATCAATCATTGCTCATTCTATAAGAATAATTCCCAAAGAACCTGGAATGTGTAGATAAAAATGGGATTTGGCTACTTTTTTATTATTGGTATTTAGGATAAAAATTAATCCTAAGGAAAAAAACCAACAACAAATATTTTTTTTTCCTGTGTACAAAAGTACATTGTAAATAAATGATAAATCATTTATACAAATTGAGTATAAATTGTTTTGATAGGCTGAATTAAGGGATACCACTGCAGCCAAAGCCTGAACACTCTTTCTTCCTATAATCTTCCATCATTTTGAAATATTTCTCTTAGTGTAGGAAATTTAAAGAACAAATATTAGACAGGAAAGTAACATGATATATTTTAGAAACTAGAAACTAAAGTGGAAAAAGATCTGCTCCTTTATATTACAGTGAAGAAAAATGAAAGAGGCAGCTTTACCAAGTAGACATAATCTGTGCTCCAACTTCTCCTTTTATTGCTCTTCCCTTATTTTTATTTCTTCTTCCTTTGCAGCTTGGATGCTATTGAAACACTGACACAAATCCTGCTTTCTGCACCTTTATTTATGTAAATAAAAGAGCACGTTCCTCCTGTGATTGATGACGTGTGTTTCTGTAGTTTACAACCAAGTAGATATGGTTGCACTTATGCCAGATATTAAAATCTCTGGTTTTAATTATACATTTCACTGTAAATTGTTGATGACATTTAGTTGCTCCCTTGTAGTTTGGTCTGTGGCTGTAATTAACTTTTATCCCTCTTATAACCTAAAAACCAGTTGGTCTCCCTCAGATTAATTGCTGCTTCTTGGCCCTTAAAGCTAGCCTAGAATTTCTAGCTATGAGGCTGTAGTAGTAAGAGATGCAGAAAGGATTGCTACGTATCTTCAGAAACTATATAGGGGCTTAAGATCCCCCCCCCCCCGCTCCTTTTCCAGTCCTTCATACAGATAACCCTTGACTTACAATCACAAATGAGCCCAAACGTTATGCTGCTAAGCGAGACAGTTAAGTGAGATTTGCCCCATTTTCCTGCCACGGTTGTTAAATGAATCACCGCAGCTGTTGAGTAGTAACCCTGTTGTTAGATGAATCTGGCTTCCCGTTGACTCTGCTGCTCAGAAGGTTGCAAAGGTGACCCCATGACCCCAGGACACTCCAACTGTTATAAATATGAGCCAATTGCCCACGGCCATAATATGGATACGTGGCCATGAGATGCTGCAGCAGTCGTAAGTGTGAAAAATTGTCATAGGTCACTTTTTTTGGCGCCGTTGTAGCTTAGAACAATAATGAATGGTTGTAAATGGTCTCAAGGACTACCCGTATTTTTGTTTCAATTAACATGGTTTTGGACTTATGAATCATTCTAAGAACATGCGTCCCACAGCAAGCTTGTCACATACAACTTCCTTTCCCAAGATACCATCAGGATGTTGATTGAGAAGCAACTCACAGGGCAGGCATCCAGAAGAGGGAAAAATAATACTCATTAATTGCAATGTTCCTGTGCAGCCAATGGGGGAAAGTATGAGACGGGTCTCAGATCTGCAGCTGCTACATGCCATCCTCCAATTCAGTCTCTGATCTAGTTTATGTCAGATCAAGTAATTTGGGTGTTCTGTGAATTAAGCAGGACGCTAAGCAGGCTTGGACATAATCAATACTTGGTTGGGACACTGCCAGAAATTCAAAGCCAATGGCTAAACTTGAAACTATCATCCTGGAAATGGGCAGTGGCAATCCCTTTCCATTTTGTTGCTGATAAAACTGCATGGATCACTATCATTGCCAATAAAATTACCCAGAGCTGCAATTGTCTTGAAACTGTGTTATCTCATTGCAGGTTTGAACTAAAGATTGGTTCACTGCCTGTTCAAAAGTGCCACTGCAGCATCTTCAAACTCACACATTCATTTCAACCATATTTCAGGTTCAGGAGTAAAATTCATCAGGATCTGACAGATTCTGGAGACCAATAGCGGAAATTTTGAGTAGCTCAGAGAACCAGCAAGTACCACCTCTGGCTGGCCTCAGAGTGTGGTGGGAATGAGACTTTGCAATATCCTTCCCCAGGTATGGGGAAGGAATGGGGATTTTGCAGTATCTTTCCCCTGGAGTGGGGAGGGAATAGAGATTTTGCAGTATCTTTCCCCTGCCACGCCCCACTAAACTACAGCTACAGAACCAGTAGTAAAAAAAAAATTTGAATTTCACCACTGCTCAGGTTGACGTCCATGTTTTATTGAATGAGCAGCCACAGCCAGCAGAGGCTGATGTTTAGATGAAAAGAAGCTCTGAGGCAGGGATGTCCATCCCTGGCAACTTTTTAAAACTTATGAATTTTAATGCTAAGAATTCCTGTCAGTCATGAGAGAATTCTGAGAGTTAAAGTCCACAAGTCTTGAAGTTGCCAAGATTGGACATCCCTACTCTAAAGTTTGGCAGCAGCCATGGGAGGAGCTGAAGAAAAAGCCCATCAATGACCCGATGAAGGATTCACTAAACTCTGGTTCAACTGATTCACATCTATAGGATTTATATGTGAAGTATCTAGTCAAGCGAGAAATTTCAATCTAATTGAAATATTCCCTATTCAACCATCCAAGTAGTCAGACTTCAGGCTTGTTCACTTATAGTATTTTGTGTTTAGCTGAACCACCAAATCCAAAACCATGGATAGTATATAAAATAGCAAAAATAAAAAGCGGGGAGTCAACCTATTCTCCAGAGCATCTGAGGGCAGAACAGAAGTAATGAATAGAAACTAATCAAGGAGAGAACCAATCTAGAACTAAGCAGAAATTTCCTGACAGTGAGAACAATTAGTAGAATGACTTGCCTCCAGGAATTGTGTATGCTCCAACACTGAAAGGTTTTACGAAGAGTTTGGACCACCATTTGTCTGAAATAGGGTTTCCTGCTTGAGTAGAGGGCTGGACTAGGAGGTCCATTCCAATTCCATTATTCTATTATATTTTTCATATCCAGAAATTTTTGCAACTCCTGAATTAGACTAATACACTCTCTTCCTTGCCACTATTCTGTTCTAGGCACAAACAGCATCCACAAATATCCTACCACAATGTTATGTATTTTGCCTCAAAATGTCAAGATGTCTAATTCAAATATGGTTGTGTCATTGGATTATTAGATTTATTCCCACAATTATTTTTCCATTTTTCTACTTGTTTTCCCCACAATAATTCAGCGAGTAAAGAAAAATGACTATCCCAAAGTCACCCAACTAGCTTTCATAGTTAAGGGAAAGTCTAAAACTCGGTATCCTGGTTTCTAGGCCAGCACCTTAAGCAGACAGGTCTAGAGACTTGTTCCCAATCCTACACCCAACCAGTAGCTCTGCCCACTCCTATCCCACCCTAGTTTTCTTCATTTTAGCATCATTTAGGAGATAGGAAATGGTTTTGTGGTTGCTCTTCGGGATCCTTGAAATTTAGGCCCCAATCTAACAACTACCCACATTCATGGAAAATGTTTCACTCAATGAGCACAAAAGTCTCCAAGTTTCACCTTTTGGCACTTCTGCTCTCAGAATAAAAGTGCATCATTTTATAGGCCAGGTTGAGAAACCCAGAGTTTTTGGATGCCACTAATCTACAACTCTCGGGAACCTAATCCTATGCCAGTAGAGGATGAGTTGGGAGCTAAAATTCAGCAACATTTGGCAAATCATGATTCCCTAATCTTATTAGCCCCTACTATAAAGCTTCCTACTTAAGATTTGCAACATTGCTGGAGATGTCTGCTCATATACAAACCCATTGCTTGCGTGAAAAGCTTGGTGTCTACATCTCTTATAATTAAATACCTTCTCTGGGACACTACATGGTCCCTTGTCCCTAATAT
The DNA here is from genome assembly GCF_009769535.1 of Thamnophis elegans. Lineage (NCBI taxonomy): Eukaryota > Metazoa > Chordata > Lepidosauria > Squamata > Natricidae > Thamnophis > Thamnophis elegans. The sequence goes on from NC_045548.1 coordinate 375,389, forward strand.
TCTATAACAATAAGGAACCATATCTTGCTGAATTGTCTTAATTAAAGATTGCTTCTTAATACTGAAAAGTACAGCGTGAGAGATTCCTTATTGAAGTATTTGGACATTTAATCTATAGCATTTTAATGGAGAAACACCCCATTAGCTTCCTTTTCTTTCATGCTAGGATGAGGTTGAAAAGAACAGGTGCATCTTCACTTTCCTCTCATTGTAGGAACTGTAAAAGTAACTTAACACCTGAATTCTGTTTTTTAGAGAAAGAGAGGGAGAGAGAGAGGGAGAGAGAGCAAAATCAGCAGTAGCAACCCTTGCTTAGTAATTATCTGAACAGTGGGTGGTTGAAGAGTGTTCTTATGTTCCACCTGCATTCAGCTTTTTAATTTGATTGCACTTTTGACACGAGCTTCCCGTATGAAACCAATGTAGAACATTTCCTGTTTTCAAGATTACATTAAATAAAGGAAAAAAGGCTACGCTTACTTGCATTATTAATGTGCTCTTTGAGGGGAAAGAAACCTACAACAAGGCAATTTGCAGTAATGAGTTTACAGTGATCCAACAATTCTAAGAATTTGAATTATATCTACATTCCTTTCTTTCTCTTTCTCTCTCAACTTCACTCGCCCTGCATGCAGCCTTTCCTTCGGAAGAGAAAAGCAAGGACAGAGAGGAAGCAAATTAGGTGGAGCCATCTCTAATCTCCACTTCCTCATGTTGTTTGGCGTTTACGAGATGGGTGATGTTGTCAGGAAAAGTGGCAAGAGTTTTTTCCCCAACTTTCTTGTTTAGCTACCATTTTTGAAGGCAACTGTCTTCAGTGCAGAGACCTGATACAGAAATCAACCACATGCTAAGACGGTAATAATTCTCCCCCAGAATGACAGGGGAGGATAGAACTGATGAAATCAAAGAGATTTGCTGCTATTGCAACGTCTGCAGAAGAGTCTCACCATGGCCAACTCACAACGGCCAATTCAACACAGCCAACCTGCCACAGCCAACTTGCCGTGGAACAACTCACTGCAGGACAAGAGTTACACTAATATCAAATAAATTGTGGAATAGACTCATTAAAGAAGAGATGCAAAAGGAGGGACAAAATGAAATGTGAATGACAAAAATTAAAATAAATTTATTTAAAACTAGCTGATAACCTGGCGTTGCCCAAGTATTTATTATAGGGGGAAAATATCCAGACCAAATGTAATTTCTAATGTTGGATTTTTCATCTTACCAGAGGGAGCCCCCTTGTGGAGTAATGTGAAACCGTTACTATGGCAACTCCACTGCGCTGCGCAGTAGAAGTCATTTTAGAGCAGCACAGTAGAAGTCATTTTAAGGCACAACAGGCTGTATCTTAACAAAACACACACCTTGAGGGATTTTAGAGGTGTCTTACCCCTACAATATTTGTTTGCAGAGAGTAAGTCATCTGTGTACCAAGTTTGGTGAAATTGCTTGAGGCATTCCAGAGTTATGCTGGAACATACACACACACACGTGTGCGTTTTAAGTATATAAAGCACAGCTGTTTTATACAGATAGATACTGTAGATAATTAAATTGAATTGTTAAATTGTCCCATGGCAAGTCCCTCAAACCATAATAAGATGTACATTTGCCAGAGAATAATCCCTATTGAATGTAATGGATCTCTCTTCCCAGTAGTCTTGTGTGGGATTACGCTGTGAAATTGGTCCAGCATCCTTTTGAAATTGATTTTTCTCAGCATGTCTTTTCCGGAGTAAATCTAATTGTAGTTGGTGGACACAGGTGACGCTTTCTGTAATCAGTGGCTGGCTATGCAAAGTGACCCAGAGTTTACAATAATTATGACTATTCCTCGTGTTAGGCTGTGATGGCATGAAGCAGCCTTTCAGGCTATTAACAAAACAAAACATTTAATAGCTCATTTTTAACTGGGATGGTACGAAGGCTGCGATAAAATAAAGTACACTTTGTGATGAACAAAGAACACAAAGCTAATACTAGTACTTTGTTAGTAAATTTAGTTTGCTATTCTCACCTATCAAATAGCATAAAAAACCCCAGAAAACAATGCATAATTATAAAATAGAAAAATACATAAATTCTGTATGTTTTTTTGGTAAACTGTTAACCCCAAGTACACAATTGATCCTTTTCATCTTCATATTTAGCCTGGAACAACCTTGTGAAGTGAAAAAAAGATTTCCATGTGTCTTAATTTGGATTGACAACCACTCCAAAATATTTGAATTTCCCAAAGAAAAGGGCTAGTTATCAATTTATTGATACATCCATAGGATTTGAGGACTAGGAATTAAATATTGCAATGTGACATAATGCTATTCAAGATTGTGGCTTATATTATTACTCAGAATATTTAATATGTTTATCTAGAGAGAATGCAAACATCTAACAGAGACCTCTAACTGTTTGCAGGATTATCTAGATTTTTGCAGCCTAGATATGTTTATATTTGATTCCCCTACATTTTTTTTCCATCTCAACACATGGTTTGCTCCACCTAGATGCCTTGTAAAAAAACTGAATAATTGAATAATGTGTGTGTGTGTGTGTGTATGTATTTATTTACATACGGATGGATGGATGGATAATGGATGGATGGAGATGTGTGTGTGTGCGTGCGCATGCGTGCGTGTATTTGTGTATATACAAAATCTAAAGATACAACATAAATTAATTAAGCATGGAAAAGCAAATATTATACACTGAGCTCTCAGCAAAGCATTGGCAGCCTGCTGTGCAGCCCACAGCTGTTTTACCCTTGACCTATAATATTTCAAAGACAAAATAAAGACAAATACACTCTTAGTTACCACATGAGCCTGGAAGATTTTTGATAAACCTATCTGGGGTGATCCTATCTTTATTCATAAGCAAACACCCTCAGCCAAGAACCAAAAGAGGATGAAAGCCATTAAGCCACAATAGGAATTATTGCATCACCCTCAGCAGTCCAAACTTTAACCATACTTAGCTCAGACAAACACCGAGGATTTGTACTTTGCCTAGAGAGCCAGCTATGACCCCTACGTAGCCCCTACATGACCCCACGGGAGTCTGGCAACTGCCAATAGAATAAATGTTATTGCACAGGATAAGGAAACTCAAGTGCAAAGCCCCAAAGAATGTATAAACCCCCCCACTCTCAGCTCCATGAGGTCAGCTGCCCAGAACCCACGTGGTTCTGCTTCATCAATACGTGGACCCTCTTTCCAATCAGCCTCCAGCCTCCATTTGATTTCCAGTGCCTTCTTCCCAGCTTGGAACTGAACCAGATGGATATTTCTTCCCACAATTACTTACAAGGCCACTTTAAGAAACTGGGGAGGGGGGTTGTATGGGAAGGAATATCTCACAGGTTCATTAGTGAATGCAGCTCCCATGTGTATGGGTGAGTACTGGGGAGGGTTCCTTTTACCACCACCCCTGATTAGTTACACAAACAGACCCCGTTAAAGAATGGGATGCTGGGCCAAAAAGCATGAATCCTTATTGTGCCTTAGTTTACTCAGAAAGCATCTCAGAAAGCATGTGGCCCTTTGATGGTCCTGATGTGATTTTAGGGGCCCACTTAAGGGTCTTTGACATTTGAGGCCATAGGATCGATTTGGTATGTTTGTATGCTAACCCAACTCCAAAAGACCAATAAAGAGAAGGAATTGTTGGAAAGCCTGTATTGGCTTTATATAGCACAGTGCAAGATAGGGAGATTGTGCTGATCTCAGAATAACCAATCAAAGCAATTTGATGAGCTGATGATCAAAGCAAGCAAGATGAAAAGCCTCTCCTAAAAAGAGGTCTAGAAAAATATAATCTTACTTCAAAAACTGTCAAGATGTTAACCCTGCTTCAAAAAGTCTAGTAAGAGAATCCCTCAGATCCCACACAGAGGAAAAGAAAAAAGAAAAAACTCACACAAACTCACATCTGTGCATGTTATTTTAAACTAAATACAGCACAGGTTTGAATCCCAGTAAGGGTATGGCTAGCTGATGAGAGCTAAATAGCTTGAAATAGATCTATACTAGTCTCCCTTTATTTATCTATCAGCACAAATACAGGGCCGCTGGTGTCCTCTGTCTCCCCATGTCTGCAGCGTGTGCATGCGTTCAAGTGCCTCCACGATGCTCTATGACACTCCAGCTTGTCTGCAGAGCGTCGCGCAGGCGCTGTACATGCCATGCACCTGTGCAGAAGTGCAGAAGCCTTTAAACTCCAGTAAGGAGCTTGGGTGGGGTGGGCCCTCCGGAGCACCGTACCGGAACGGTATCCTCTTTCTTTACGCCCATACCGGGGCCTACCATCTGCAACCCATCACTGCGCCGAATGTAGGTCTGTGTTAGGAGTCCTATCTATGCATATTTTATCTAATTTTAATAGTTAAATGTAAAGTGTAACCTCTATGTATGTCTATAATTTTACATTTAAATAATTACACATAATAGCAGTGATGTGATGTTTGAATTCAATACTTAGCTCAGTTATAATATTACTAATTACATTCAAACGAAGTCATAAAATTAAGTAATAGTTTCTACTACTATTAAAAGTAGAGTATTCAAAATTACTGCTTAAATTACTTTTTGTCTTTATGTAAAATTATGGCAATAGTATCAAAACAAATCAAACAATGACACCACAAGTCCATTTTCTCCCAAAGGAAGGAGTTCATGACATTAATTCCAAATAAACAACAAAGATAGAAAAGTGTTTGACACGCATTAATTCATAACTCTGGGTTATTCTCTACATTACAATGCATTCAATCTGCATTACAATATCCACTATTAGGTTCTGATAAGTCCTTAACCAAGGTGTTCATGGACAGTTTTCATTTTCAAGTTATTAGTCTCCCTTCCTCAAGATTTCCACTTAGGCTGTTCTTTATCTTTCTCTGCCCAGCAAAGATAAATGATGACAATACGAGCTAGGATCTAATTTGCTTGATTTACATCCAGCTGCTTTTATCTGGCTTCTGAATGATGCAACTATGTCTGTTTGTTATGTTCTCATTAATTCATGTTATGATTTTTGTTTTGCTTATAAAATGCCTGGATGCTGGACTTGTTGTTGTTGTCTTACTTTAAAAGTTCAGACGACATATATAAATGATTTAAACAAACAAACTGCAACACGAGAAATTATCAGGATAAATTCGATCTCTCCAATTGCTCTTCCCAATTTAATTTTGTTAAATTATATTGGGAGTGATGTAAGTCAGAAAATCCCAGTCTTAGCCAGGCATATTCCACAAACAAACTTGAGGCTATATTCCACCATCACTTCCCTGGTTTCTTGTATTAAGACTGGGTGACATGGATGTCTTTGTGGGGCTGGGGTGGGGAGCACCTCCCAGTAGTTTTTTTCCCTTCCTATTAAGATAAGGAGACCCCTGAAGTCTGCTACTCATCTGGTAGCAGAGGTGGTATTCAGATGGTTCGAACCGGTTCAGGCGAATTGGTAGTGCCAATTTTAACTGGTTTGCCAAATCAGCAAATACGCCTCTGGCTGTTTCCCCTGCCCACCTACTTGGCACTCACCACCACCACACCCCGCGCGCCCCCCACCCCTGCTCTATATATGTTGCCTTTGCCTTGTCACCTGGCCTCCACGTCTCTCCTCTCTGCTCATGCTGTCTGCTCACCCTTCCGCTTGGGTTGGGAGTGAGGCCCCGTGCCTTCCCAAGGCCCCGGAGCCTCTGCCCACTCCCCATCCCTCTTGTCCAGGTCAGGGCATGCACCATTCCCTGCTCCAGCCTTGGCCCGCAGCCTCCGCTCACTCTCCTCCTGCCTTGGCTGGGTCGGAGAATGCTCCATTCCCTGGCTCTGGCCTTCCTGGGGCCTCCCCCCGCAGGCCCCCCACTCCCCCTTTTCCATGCATTGCCCCGTTTCGCCTCCTTCAGAGCCCACGGCCCTTACTCAATCTCCCCGCTTCCTCCTCCGTGACCTGTGACCTTCCTCCCCTGGCTGACTGCTTGGGAAGGCAAACCAGGGCTGAGCCTTTGGGCTCCCCCAACCCACATCTCCCCCCCTCCTTGTTGTGAGATGCCTGCAGCTTCTGCCTCTTTTTTTTTGATGCGAGAACCTCCAGCCACCACCTCTTTGCCACGGGAACTGAGCCAGCAGCGATGGTTGGCTGGAGCCTTCTTTTGCTGAGAAAGAGGTGGCGGCTGCGTGCTTCTTGCACTGGAAACTACCAGCCTCCACTTCTCTAAGGTGCTGAAAAAGAGCTTCAGTCCTGTGACTATGGCTGCCACACCCTGTTCATCGCCATTGCCTGCTGCACCAGAGCGAAGGGCCAGTCCCTCCAATTACTGAAGCCTGGGTGGCTACAGAAGAAGTGTAAGCGGAACCTGGAGTTTTCCCGTGCAAACAATACAAAAATTTCCTATTCCCCCTCCCCCCCCCGCCCCCCCTGGTTCCCTGGTTATCTGTAAACGTTTAATTAGGTACTTGCATATTATTTAGGAAACAGGTTTCCCACCTCTGCATATCTATACTTGACCTTGAAGTTAAACTTCTCACAAGGCACAGCTGGGCTTCTATTCCCCCCTTCTTCCTTGCCTCTCTCTCTCTCTCTCCCCCCCCGCCCTTTGCTAATGTCAGGCCGTCAGCTCACGAGGCACGGATAGCAAGATGCAGCTATGACAGGCTGCTCCTTTTGAAATAAGTCTAAACAAAACAAAACCAGACAGGAAGAGTTAATAGTACATCAGATACAGAAGGGTCAGAAGGGTCATTTGGGGTTGCATTTCCCAGGGCATCATCAAGTACAATTTAGCCAGGAGCTTCGGCTGAATTTTAGGCCTGGGGGAAGGAGCGTAGCGGGTTGGAGCTTGTTCCCCACCCTGTAACCTTCATATCCCAATCCTCTTTGGCCTGGCATCTTTTTGAGTCCAGTGGTGGGTCTGGCCTTACTTGTAAAAATGAGAAGGAGCCATAAAACGAATGATTAAAGAAAACCCTCTTGTTATTAAAAATATATCTGTAACATAATATGCAAGACAAAAGTCTTTGGGTATGTCCCATATTCCCACAGTTTTGATATTTCACCTAGATATATGGATTTTAAGCTTAATTGCCTCCTTCTCCCCCTCCCCCAAAGTAAATAATTGCAGGTCCTTTGCTAACACAATATTTTAAGCAGATAAAGCCAAACACTATCAAGGCCAGACTTAATGACAAATTATATCGGTTGCTAAGTATGAAATGTGTGGATTTACTTATTGTCATGACTGAGGTCTAATAACTTTTATGCCAAATGAGGCATGAAACATATTGTCAAATTCTTAATGTCAGCCTGTGCAACGATATTGGGTTTTAATTTTATTCAGTTGTACAGTATGGATATCTGCTTCAAATTGCATGAAACGTGCAGTTGAATCTGAGAGGTTGCCATAATATGTGCTTGGCATTTTATTATGAGTAATCAAAGATTTCAAATATAAAATTATTATAAATGTTCATTATAATATACAACTGTACTTTTACAAGGATGGATTTCCAATAGAAAATAATATCTAAGGCTCAGGATTTAACTGCTTCATGCAGTTTCTGTTGTTGGTTTTTCATCGCAAACATTTCATCTCCCAAATAAATAATGATGTTACCTAGCTGGTTAATGAAATGTCTTCAGACAAACTGCCCGGGTCAGCCCCAAGAACTCCGAAGGATTAACTTTTACAAATAAGCAAGCCTAAGCATAAGAAGAATATCCTAGTCCCCTTTTGCCTAAGTACTCAAGCTAAAAAGAGAAAATATGTGCTACGTATAAGATATTACAAGAAGTAGTTCTATGTATTTAATATTGTTTGAAAGGGTGCCTGGGATGCAAATTTTGGCCTCATTGCCTTTCTTCTCTGACCTTCCTCTAATGATATTTCATTCATATTCTCTCTCTTATCACATCTTCAACTCGCCCTTTCTCCAACATATTCAGGCAACGTGCATAAAAAACACTCTATTTTATCCTCCAAGAACTACAGTTTCGTAGCCAGGGCTGGGATTTTGACTGACTTTCAATTATCCAAAGAAAGTTCTCTTTGAGGGATCCTTGGTGCTCTCTGAGCTTGCTAGTTTTCTTGCAGACATTTCATTACCCTCACTAGGTAACACCATCAGGGCTGGCAAGGGTTGGCGCTGTTTGCCCTCAGTTGATTTTCTAGCGTCTACCTGTGCAGGGGTGGGGGTGGGGGGGCAGTCTGAGAGATTCTTTGGTTGGGCTGTTTACTGATGGCCTTTTGGCAGCGTCTTGATTGGGGCATTTTGCTTACTTGATTGTTGGTCTGAAGTTAACCTTGGAGTTAATCTATGCTGATCTGAGAGCTAAATTCTGCTAGAAGGACTGGAGTCTTTTTTTTTTTTTGGGCTGGTTGATCATAGTCCATAGATGCCGTTAATATCCATTGTGTCTATTAGTGACTGATTTGTCAGAGGGCTTCTAGAAATTCCCTGACATTTTTGGACTGTCACGTTTTCCTAATTGAAACTATGGTTAAATCTGCCTAAATAGTTTGGAATTAAAGATTTTTTTGGTCATTTTTCATAGTTATTGTATTAAGCATTACAGTTTAACAGGGAAAAAAATTAATCAAAAAGGGGGAAAAATAACAAGCACAGGAAAAATGCACTGTGTTTTTTTTTTTAATGGCAGCATGAACCATCCTGGGTCAATGGAAGTAAGGTAGCATATTAATGAAATAAACAAACAAGGCTGCTTGGCAGAATGCATCTTGCATGAGCCTTAAAATATGAAGGGGAGAAAAAATAGCAGTGAAACTTCCACAATCATCTCAGGGTAATGACTAAAACATTGGAAAAGCTTCAGAATTTGGGGTTGAAATCTGTGTACATTTACAGAGCAAGGTGCTCAATTCCAGCTCTATAATTTAAATGAATGCTGGGGGAAAGACCGTGATTGATTTCTTGACATTTCATATATTGTCAACTGCTCACTGCCGTCACTTGAAAATTGCAGGTGTCGGGAAAACCAAGATGTTTTCATTGGGTGTGTTTTGAGACTACAGAAAAACGTTGTGTTTGTGCTGGTTAAAACAAAGCATATGAAAGATCAAAGAGCCGATCAGTGCTGCTGTCAAGCCAATAGAAAGACAGGCAGATTGAGAGGTAGAATTCCTAAGCAGGTTAATGCATATGCAGTGATTTCCAGGTAAACGTGTGGAATTGGCCCAGGTGCTGCCACACAGCTGGACCTTTTCTTTAATTTTCTCTAAAATTTATCTGGATCTCATATATTTCTGACAGTATGTGAGAAACTTGCATGGAGAGGGTGATGCATACAGAGATTATGAAAAATGGTCTTGAAGGACCATTGGGAAGATGCATTATCAAGGCAGTGGTTAGATACGTTCTACTGAAGCCCATTCCAAGAATCTAAGTAGAAAAGTTAATTAGGCCTCTACCTAATTCACCTGAAGAGAGAGTAAGGGAGGAAGTATATTCAGACTTGTAAGTTACTATTTACTCTAGTTGCTGTAATAATAAATATAGTTTTAGACCAATATAGAATTAGTTTCTTGGTCTGGTCTACCCATAGGGCCGATAGTAAATGAGGTATCTTATAAAGCAATGGGGGATTCAATTTTTTTACTACTGGTTCTGTGGGCATGGCTTGGTAGGCGTGGTGTGGCTTGGTGGGTGTGGCAGGGGAGGGATACTGCAAAATCTCCATTCCCTCCACACTCCAGGGGAATTACTGCAAAATCCCCATTTCCTCCCGATCAGCTGGGACTCGGGAATAGATGAGGGCAGAGCCAGTCAGGGGTAGTATTTACGGTTCTCCAAACTACTCAAAATTTCCGCTACCGGTTCTCCAGAACTGGTCAGAACCGGCTGAATACCAACTTTGTTATAAAGGGCTGAAGAACTTGGTAACAGATACATAGAAGGAGATCAGTACACAAAAGCCGTGCTGGTAGGCCCTGGTAATTCATCAAGTCCATGGGAAATTTTAAATTATTCCAGATTGGCTGACAGTTGAATGTTTCATGCAGTCGTGTTGATGAAATCACAAGCTCTGCTAAGAATTTTAACTGTTGCTGAAAAACACAACTGAGCCACGCAATTTGTATTCTAAGAGTAACACAAATACTAGAGGGAATCTTCTCATAATGAGCGCTCGGTCATAACTCAACTTTTGAAAGTTCTAATCTTCTCAGATCATAATTAATATTGTAACTCATGTTATTGATTTTTTTTTAAAAAAAAACCAAAATGCGAAATGCATCTTTTAAAAATTCTGGTAACAATTCTTTCTTGGCAGTCATTGGGATTTCTGTATGCAAATGATCTCATTCCTTTTAAAAGCTAAATTTATGGATTGAACTCATTATTTTTAATTAAAAGCTTCTTCCATTGTAGTTCTTGCATTTCAAAGTCTTTTGCCGCAATCTCCCCCCCCCCTCCCCCATTTTTTCTAGATTCTGAGAATAGCCAACAGCAGGAGCTTGCAAGAAACTACATTGTTCCACTGGCAATGGTGATCACGAAAAATGTTTTCTGGAGGCCCTCCAGCTGTGACAAGAGGTAAATGATTTAATAGATGCATAAATAAACTAGCTTTCCTAGCAGAGGATTTAAATATCCATAACCCTGGAGCCTGTGAAATTACAGGAACTGTTATTCAAATCCATTAGGAGAAACTTGTATGTACTGTGTTCAAATGACTTGACAATTACATGATCACAGATAAATGAGAACAGATCAGATATACATACCTTTGGGTGTCAGGTGAGATACCTGTTTGGAAGGGCAAAAAATTGAACACATAGTGTAGAAATGTTATAGGAAAAGCTCTTTCCCATAAAGAGCTTGTTTTCGTTAAACTTCCACCTCTCCCCTTTTGGCTTTCAGCCCTCTCTAAGCAGTTTACAGAGTCAGCCTATCACCCCCAACAACAATCCGGTCCTCATTTTACCCACCTCGGAAGGATGGAAGGCTGAGTCAACCCTGAGCCGGTGAGATTTGAACAGCCGAACTGCCGAACTGCAGTCAGCTGAAGTAGCCTGCAGTGCTGCACTCTTAACCACTGCGCCACCTCGGCTCTAAAGAAATAAAGAAAGAGAAAGAAGGAAAGAGAAAGAAAGAAAGTTGGAGAGAGACACACACACAGAAGAAGGAAGGAAGAAGGAGAAGGAAGGGGAGAGAGACACAAGAAAGAAAGAAAGAAAAAGAAAGAAAGAAAGAAGAAAGAAGATAAAGAAAGAAAGTAAAAGGAAGGAAGGAAAGAAGCGGAGAAAGAGACACAAAAAGGAAGAAGAAAGAAGAAATGGGGAAGAGACACAATAAGCAGAGAAGAAAGAAGAAAGAAAGAAAGAAAGAAAGAAAGAAAGTTGGGATAGAGAGACACAAAGAAAGAAGAAGAAAAAAAAGTGGGAGGTAGAGAGACACAAGAAAAGGAAGGAAGAAGGAGGAAGGAAGGAAGAGAAGAAAAAGGGGGTGGGTACACAAAAAGAAATAAGGAAGAAAGAAAGAAGTGGGGAGTGTCATGGCTCCTTCTCTTAATAACCAAGAAAGAACCACTCAACTCCATTTTGCAGAATTAAGTGTACTTTTACTGATTATAATAATGAGAAGCTAAGCAAAGCTGGATCTGAGCAAAAGAGCGTGAAAGCAATATATCAATACATGATTCATCCCCCCACTTGGTACCCCATAGTCCAATCGTATATCTCCACAGCTGTCAGGTGGGAGACATCTTCAAAAATCATCATCAGGTTGGTATGCCGGACAGTTGGCCTTGGCGGGAAACTCCCCTCCTTGCCACATGCGCAGACGATGGTGAGAACAACTCCCAATTAACAGTCCTCCTCCTGTACAGATTATTTCCCTCACCCAAATACCAGGCCCTCCCTCCCCGTTTCAATGGCAGCCGAAAAACAAGCAGCAAAAGAGGCTGACAGGGAGGGTAGAGAGACACAAGAAAAAGAAAGGAAGGAGGGAAGGAAGAAGAAAGGAAGGAAGGCAAGAAAGGAAGAAGAGGGAGAGTGACATAAAAAGAAAGAAAAGAAGAAAGAAAGAAAGAAAGAAGAAGAGAAAGACAGGAATGAAGGAAGGAAAGAAAGAAAAAGAAAGAGAACTTATGATCACAATTAAGCCCAAAATTTTGGTTGCTAAGCAGAGCATTGTTAATTGAATTTCACCACATTTTACAAGTTGGTCACTTCCATCCGGTCACATGACCACCAAGCCATGCCCACAAAATAGGCCACACCTACAGAATAGCTTCTAAAAAAATTGAAACCCACCACTGACACATACACATATATAGACACACACAGACACACAAATTGATTGATACACCTGACTCTGTCATGGAGTGTGGGACTATACTCAATTTTCAACGGTCTATCAATTCAGTATTTGAAATGAGGTGATTTTTGTGAAGGAGACCTGCAGATGTGAGTTTCCATTCATCAACACTGAAATTATTAAGTCAAAGTTTACCTCCAAGCGGCGGGGGGGGGGATGATTGTCCGTATGATACAGCTATGAATGTTGAAGGTTGGTAGTTTTGTTCTGTGTATGCATGTTCTTTTTTTTTTTACCTTCCTGTTTAGATTACTTATCGATCTGAATAAATGAGATGGGAATGATGCATTCAGTATATAAATATACTATGGATGATTACTCTGACCTTCCCAAATTGATTTTTTTTATTGCTGGCTAGCCAAGTTGAATACAGAGGAGGGAGGGAGGGAACAGACTTGGTCACTGGACTCTTAATTTTTAAACAACCTTATAAGCAACAGCCTCTTCAAATGGAAATGTTAATAGCTTCAATTAAAGCTCCTAGCACAGCTGATCAATACATGCCCTTCCATGTAACTCTTCCCCACAACCACTGGAGTTTCATAACATGAAATAAAGCTCAGAAAGATTCGGGAAGCATGACTTGAAAGCTACGGGATAGGAGGCTCAATATACTCAAATAGCAATAATGTACCGTATGTCATTGTTTGTGTAGGGAATTGAACTACATAAGTAGTAAGGGTTTGCAAGGCTGGCTTTAAGTCTCTAGCGCAGATATGATGCAATATAATAGTAATGCTTCTTTTAAGTCAAAACTATCACACAGATGTTGTCATATGTTGATGACTTCAGGCATGGCTTCCTGTTGGCTATTCATGTGTCAGTGAAAAAACCCAAACATCTGTTTTGTGTTAGCTACCTAATAAGAGAACATGAAAGTAGGGAGATTTTTGTTTTGTTTTTCATAGGAAAATGTTCCTGTAGGAAATCAAGATGGACTTTTAATTAACATAGGAAGTTTGGGAAAGAACTACTTTCCCAAGGAATTGGAAAGAATTGGAATAAAGGGTGCTATATAATGTCTGCCAACAAGGTGGATCTAGAGACATTTGGTTGCTGAAGATTGGCGGTTGTTTTTTTAAAAAGCGCATGAGAAGCCTGGATACCTGGCGATGACTAGGCAGCATTGAAGCTTCATTCTGTCCCTGCCATGATGGAAAACACTTAAATGGGAAGGGAGAGATTCACATTCAGAGATACGGCCAAGAAGAAGCAGACATAGCCTGGAATATTGGAAGATCATCCCTCTACAGATGATTTCTCAGGATGGCAAAAGATAAAATTGCACTGGCCAGAAACCCCTTTATGGCAAGAAAGACTTTAGCCAGAGGATGTAATGGACAGAAATTACATGACCAACAATCAGTCAGAGAAAGATGGAATAGAAAAGCTTCACACAAATTAATAACAAGACCAAGCCATTAAGAGGAGATGTTTACCTACCAGAAATGGAACAAATATCCTGGAGGGGAAGTAGTGTGAGAACTCAACCAGTTGCCTAACTGCAAAGCCCCAGAAGTTGATGGAATTCCTGCAGAGTTGTTGAGACTTCTGCCAACGAAGCACCAAGAGCACTTTGCCTAAGTGTGGTCAGTGGCCAAAAGAAGGGAAAAGGTCAATATTGACCCCAATACCAAAAAGGGCGATGTGAAAGACTGTTCCAATCACAAAACACAGCCTTGACATCAGACATGAGCAAAATTATCTTGAAGATAATCCAGCAATATTTGAATCCTAACACAGAACTGCCTGATGTACAAGCAGGAATTTGGAAAGGGGAGGAGCATGTGATCATATTTCCAATCTACATTGGATGATGAAAAACCAATGGGATATCAAAAAGGCCTCTACATTGATTACAGAAAAGCCTTTGATTGTGTTGACCATGACAAGCTATGGAACGGCCTCAAAGAACTGGGAATATCACCACACGCCCAACTCATTCAGTCATTATAGTCTGATCAGGCAGCCACTGTAAGAATGGAAATTGGGGACACAAATTGGCTCAGATTTGGAAAGGGACTTGGCAAGGTTGCGTCTACAGGTCACCTATTCAACATGTACACAGAAATAGTTACAAGAAATGCACATTTGGAGGAATCTACCATTGGGGTTAAAATTGGTGATAGGAATATCAACAACTTCCGATATGCTGATGATACAACATTGTTAGTAGAAAGCAAGTAGGATCTGGGGTGGCTGTTCAAAGATGAAAGTGAAAAATTTGCTCTGCGCCTTAACATCAAGAGCCCTACACCACTTCAGACAAATGGTTATCCAACATCATCTTAAAAACATACTTGGATAAGCTTTAGTTTGCTATTCAGTAAATTAGGGGTGGGTGGGTGTAGATCCACTGACTATGTATTTTAGTTCTCAGAAATTCCCTTTCATCTTGGTTTCTTAGCTGTAATAAAAACCATGGCAAAGCAACAGAGCCCAGGTTTAGCTTGGCAACCTGTAAATAGTCTTGCCAGAGAAGTGCATTTGAAAGTGAAATTGGATGCTGCTTGTCCAAGAAAAGGCCAAAAGTGTGTTTTCCACTGTTGTTTAGATCAAATCCTAGGAACCTAAATGAGGCCTCAGTCACAGGATGCATTTCTACCCCGAGGAAACAATTGTTTACTCCTGCAGGAATCCATCTTTCTGAACATCTCCTTAATGTATATTTGCCAATTTGTAGTTAACAGTTGCACGACAGTAATCTCTGGCTTGGAGCTGATAATAAAACTAGCCATTATGCTTCATTACAGAGTTAATTTCTTATTAGACATTGAGAATGACCTGGTGCAGGTATATACCTATAGCAAGGAGTAGCATGGCTATGACAACTAAAGCTTTCTCAGAAGCAATCAAATTAACAGCCGATAAGCAACAGCAATTACGAAGCTAGTTAAACTTTTTTAAACACCTTTGTTTTTAAAACAAAGAATTTAAGTAGAAATCACAAGCAGGACATTCCTACATAAAGCAAACTGGAATGCATCTAATTAACATAAGCATCTACATTCTGTTTTCTTAGGGCCTGGGGAGATGGATCTCAGCGCTTTGGTTAGAAATGTGCAGGTATTCAAAGAGTCTGGACAAGGCAAGGAGAGATGCTACAGAATATCCCTGAGAACTGAACGCCTCTGATTGTTTTTGAGTCAATGAATGTTTTGTGACTGGCAAATACAACTATAATCATTTCCTTTCCTCGGACAGCAGTCATTTCCGGAGCAAGCTTGCAACATGCTTCCTCGCTTCTAAATATGTCCATTGGTTAAGGATCCTGGTCTTTTGTGATGGGCAATAGGGATCTTACAAAAAGTGGTTTCTGAGAATGGCATTTTCAGCAAGTCTTTTTCTAAGAATACCAAGAGTTGTGATTTCTCTGCTTTAAACAGAGAGAGAATGTTTTCTTCACATTGGCTGTGAAAGCTTCCGCATTTTAAAAAACTGTGTGGGGAAACCTTTGCAAGGTGCAGTAAATTTGGAAGTTTCTATGGGAGACGGGGCTGGAAGAATGAACTGGCCTGTCTTACCACAAAGTGTTGCATGAAAATGGGTAACAAAAGAACAAAACTTGTGACATCTTAAAGCTAACAAAGTTATTGCAAACCTTTTGAGGATCACAGCCCAGTTCATCAAGCACAGGAGATGTAATACATGAAAGCTGATGTGATAATAAATATTTTAGTGGCTAAGTTGCCACAAGCCTTTTTTTGTGGTACTTTTATATATATATATACAAAAGCCTAACGTCATTATCCCTCTGGAAACCAGTATAAATATATTTTCCAATTAGTAGCTGATAAGGATGTGTGAAATTTCCCGGAGGAATTTAGCTGATCTCCTAATAACACCTTTAAGCAGCTTTCTGAATTCTTCAGATGATGCATCTAAAGAGAAATTTCTCCTTTCCTCTCACATTCTACAAAAATTTTTGTAGCATTATGTGGGGGGTAACCCAAAAGAGTTACTTGCAGCTCCTGGAAGCTTCCGAACCTCATTTCCCAGCAACTCTCGCCCTTTGGATAAGAATGAAGACTGCCAGACACTCCAGTGTCGGAACTGTAAGAACGCAGGATCTCACATCTTATGTTAAATGTTCTCAAGAAAGTTATTTCATGCTGAAACAGGGCTGACTAAATAATGTTCTTCCATCTTCATAGCCAGCATTTTGACTATGAATACAAAGGGTGTGTTTCCAGCATTTTCCTTGAAAAATAGAATAGAAGTGGAACAGTTTTGGAGAGTGGAGGTTTTGCTAATAAAAGTTTTGGTTTAAAGTTGCAATTCTTTTTTCCCCTTTGCTTTCACATAAGCGTATTTCCAACTCTGATTCACTTGCAGAGACCTGTGATCCTCATTTTTTCAATTTTCTCAATAAAAACTGAATCAAATAAGCCAATCTCAGAATATATTTTTCAGATTGTAGTCTGGGATTTTCTATCTCTGGCCTCAGCAATATGTTGACTCTGTAAACCATTTAGAAAGGGCTGTAAAGTACTGTGAAATGGTGTATAAGTCTAAGTGCTATTGCTATTCATTTCTGGGCCTCTGTATAGAAAGTTTGTGTTGTTAGGTTGATGATGCCTTAATTACAATGGATTTTGGAAAGAGATTTCCAAGAAAATTTAAACAGGGAGTCATATCCAATTATTTATAGGAGCCAAGGTGGCGCAGTGGTTAAATGCAGCACTGCAGGCTACTGCTAGATCAGCAGTTCAGCGGTTCAAATCCCACCAGGCTCAAGGTTGACTCAGCCTTCCATCCTTCCGAGGTGGGTAAAATGAGGACCCGGATTGTTGTTGGGGGCAATATGCTGACTCTGTAAACCGCTTAGAGAGGCCTGAAAGGCCTATGAAGCGGTATATAAGTCTACTGCTATTGCTATTGCTATTTATCATACTCTTCTGCACACATATATTTCTACCTCGTATTTATCATCATTCACAATTATTAAATTTCATAATGCCTTCACTTTAGCCAGTGGATGCATTGCTTTCAACATCTTTTGAGGCTAATTCTGTGTATCTTGGGTTATGTCCATATGCTAATAATGTCTCAATATTAAATCTAAACCACCAATTTTTCAGGGTGGAGAGAGGGGTAGTTCTGTGCATTTGGCAGGTATATGCACGAGTTTGCACAGTTCCATTTGCATGTGAGCATGAGTGCCTGCTGTTGGCACAAGTGGACCTGTGCGTTCTCACATACTCTCATCTGCCACTTTCATGACCCGGTTTTGAATGGGCCGTGGCCCTGGGGATTGGGGTTCCCTGATCTAAACCATATGCTACTATGCTGCTTCCTGTATAAGGATCTAGTCAGACTTTCATTTATCCAATCTTGAAGACGTGTTGAGGTAAGGAATGCAATTTCAACAACGTTATTTCTTTCAGACAATAACTCAAAATATCTTCCCAAGGATACCAGTTTGGTGCTACCATCTATATACAATGTACTACACCATTAGTTAAATTATGAACTTATTACGATGCTATTTTCTGTTTTATATCTATTTGTAATTATTTTTATTTCTATTTTATTTCTATTTTTATGCATTGCTTTCCTGCTTATATGCAGGTATGTAACAATTCTAGTGTTAGAAATTTTATTGCATATGGCCTTAGGGCTATAATAAAATGATTAAGTAGTGAAAATAAAATATAAAATCAAAAGAGAAATGGGAAAAATCTATCAATATTAACTGCCATTTAGAATGTCAATTTAAAGCATAAGATTGCTTAACTTATCATCCAAAGTTGAATAAAAGATAAAAAAGAAAGTATCATTGCACTTCACATCAAAGCATTGGTTATATAGGAATAATTTCAGCCTTGAATTAATTAGTTAATATCAAGAGCTTCCTTGCAATTTTGGGATCAAGAATTTTGAGAGGTTGCTATCCCATAGTACATGTTTCTCAGACATGGCAACCTAAGACATATGGCCTTCAAATCCCAGAATTCTCCATCTATCTAGGACTGAGAAATAATACCATACATCATCACACCTTAAATACACCTGGATCTCAAAATGTAGAATAAAAAAGGCACAATGAAAGCTTTAGAATAGCACTATATTTAAATGTTTCCCTGCCCTGCCAAAACATAGTTTTTGTCCAAGTGGATTTTTTCCTTATGAAACAACACTGCAAAGGTTATTTAGGTTGGAAGAGAACTTCCACTTAATCACAAAGACGTCATTTATTTACAAGGGTGTGGATTTATAATGCATACTAAGTCCTGAGTCTTTGAATATGCCTTGAGTGCCGAATCTTACTATAAATAGGAAATGCAATTACAATAGATTTGGAAATCATCTTTTTCAGTATGAAGGGAAAAACGAAGTGGGTTTTTTTGTGTGTGCCTTGTTTCCCTTTGACTTTTTTTCTGGACAATACAAATTTCACACTGAATGGTGAACGTGGGCAGGGAGAAGGAAATAGTAAAATTAGGCTGGAGAGGAAAAAAAGAAAGGAAGGCTGTCTTCAAAAACTTTTGAAGAAAAGTTGCAAGGTAACTAGCAATCTGGACTTCAGAGATTAAAAACTCTTGGCAGGCTAACTTGAGGAAAAAATACCGAATAACCCTTGAGAACAATACTTTGAAGCAACAAAGTGAGAGCAATTTAGCTAAAGTGTTGAGTATCTGAGTGACTGCAACCCATGCTGTGTAGCAAGGAAGCCTCTTAAACCTGGGAGCAAATTAGAGAGTGCCAACAAGATAAATGGGTAACTCATTATCTAGAGTGATTATTCCAAGTATTATTAGCTTGGTAGGGGAACCAAGTATTCTTTTTAAAAACATGCTGGTAGTATGGAATCTGGAGGTAGTAAAAAAAAAATAGCCCAATTATGTGACATGCAATTCCCCTTCCTTTTGAAACAGCTGCAATGGCCGGCTCCGTTCTTGACTGCTACAATTCAATGGAAATTGCAGCAGGTCAGCACATCCTGCAGTATATCGGCAATCATTTCATCACCTTTTCCACATGATGGGGTTTTTTTGGCAGTGGGCTTATTGCCTTCCCTCCTCTGCTACAATAAGGGAGTTGACCGGCTCCTCCTCAACCTTCCACCAACCCTTTCCGGTCACAGCCATCGTCCTTTTCCTAAAGAATTGGATCCAGCTGTCTGATCTTTGTTTGGGCATCCTAACTATTTTTCTCTTGGGGGGGGGTGGTTGAAAATAGCATCTTAGGTGGGCTGCAAATGCTGTGGTCACTGCCATTTCCACTGTCAGTTTGAAGAACTTTATCTCAGACCTTTCGAGGAACAACAGGTTGTCTATGGTCATCGAGATGTTTCTTCTTTTTCCCTGTTCCTCCAGAACCAGTTTGACCTGAAGGTCCCTGGGAGCGGTTTGTCCGGTTGGGTTTTTGTGGAGCCCATCAGAGATCGCTATTTCCCAACTGTTCTCATCGTGGTGCTCAATTAGGTCAATTATGTTCTTGATAGTTTCTTCTTACTGTTCTCCACTGAATGTGATAGCAATTTCAACATGTCTTTACTTTGTCTTCTGCAGCTGTTTTCAAGAATTTTGGTTGCCAGGTTTTGTGACACATAAATTATCTCACCCCTATATATATATATATATATATATATATCTATATATATATTATATATATGTATGTATGTATGTATGTATGTATGTATGTATGTATGTATTATGTATATGTGTGTGTGTGTGTGTGTGTGTATTAGAATCTCATAATTATTTTTTCCTAGGTAATTAATATAATGTAATACATGTCATTGATCGTTAGCTGGATGTATGCACGAAAAGTTTTAAAATTCATTTCTCGCCATTCTCCCATCCTCTTGCAAGGATTCCAGTGGCAGCTGACTGAACATGAGTCTTTGCTTTATTTTCACAAGAGGACAGAAAATCCAGATGATCCTTGACTACAGTTCCCAATAACTGGATTATTTATTGGACTCGTGATGTTTTCAATTGGAGTGGAACAGATTTGTAACATATCCAAGTATTTAAAATATTGAGTATTTAAAATGGACAAGCCAAAGGGAACGTTCAGCCTACAGAGAGGAACACCTCTCCACAAAGTAATTTTGCAAAGTGTTTCCCCTTTTATTTTTGTGAAAGGGAAAAAACTCCTGATTCTTGTGCTCAGCTGATACAGTCTGCAGTTTGCCTCCTACCTGATATTCAACCACATGAATTTCTGAAATCACAAGAACTGCAGAGAAGGACAATTGAAATAAGAGTTTCTTCCCATGTAAGCCAAAGGCAAGGTAAGCCTTTAGGAAGTCACCTACTGTAGAACATTTCTCAAGTTCACCGTAGCATCAAGTAAGGTGGTTTTTTTGTTTTTTTTGTATTTTGAAAGAAAGAGAAAAAGATTATTGTGTCCTGATGCTACAGTCTGCAATTTGCTTCCTGGGTAGCCAAAAAAAAAAAAAAAAAAATCCCAAAGAAAGACAAAATGTTTGATTGCAAATCTGTTCAATAGACCTGGCTGGCATCTAAATGGCAGGCTGCATGTTGACTTTTCTGTCTGTCCCCTTCTCTGAGATATTTAAGAAGATGAGTTTATGAAGTAACTAATTAAATGGGGAACAAATGACAAAATGAGTTGTTTCATCAGAAAAATGGCTGAGGCCAAATGGCTTCTGTCCCATGATGCACTTGATGTAAACCCACCGAATATTACTACCCTGGGATGATGAATTGTTCCTTGACCATTCTCATTAATCACAGTCAATGTATTCTTTTTGAAAATATTATCTCCCTTTCCCCTACCATATATCCTAACCAAACATTATCCTAACCATATTTTTCTTGTTATTTATACCTGATTTTTTTTAAAAAATGGAATATGAGTTTTAATTGTTGTTTGCTTGTAAGCAGCCCAGAGCCCTTTTTGGTGATATGGATAGTCATATAATTTGCTAAGTAAATTATATCAGCCAATTGCACAAACCAGTTATCCCGACCCAGTTTTGTCTGTCTGTCTGTCGTCTGTCTGTATCCATCCATCATCCATCCATCCATCCATCCATCCATTTCACTTTTTATGTATCAAAATGGAAAAAGGGGAAGTCTTGTCAGTAACACCTTTCAAGTTTTACTATATAATATCCAGAATATCCATGTGATGAACATTCATACATATGTGATAGTGAGCAAACAACAAAGCTAAAGGAATATTAAAGTTTCAGTTGTAAATACTATCTCTGCTAAAACCAAAAATTAATTATCATGCACTTTCAGGAATAGATATATTATTCCCTGTAGTAGCTGATAGGAAGTCATTTTCATATGGTGGAAATGTAATTTCCATACTGCCAGAAATGGAATGAAACAGCTGTGGCCATTTTAACCTTTTCCTTTTATCACGGGATACTGCAATACAGCATCTTATTAGTCTAGGTGTATCTGAAGAAGAAGGATACAATCTCATAGTTTCTATAAACAGAAGTTATGAGAATTTCTTACTTTTCTCCTGTGAAACTATGTAATCACTGTTGTTAAATTTTTGCTAGGGATACAGTGAAAACTTTCAATTTTCAAGAACAAAAATGGCAAAATCTATATAAATAAAAATGTAGTGGTTGTTTGTTTCAAAATAGCTAATCTTCAAAAGTTTTTCACCGATTGCTTTGAAATTTTGGCACAATGTGCATTCGAGTACGTGAATGTGTCTATATACATATATTATATAGATGTCAAACTTGTGACAGGTAAAAACATGATTTTTTGTAAAACATGCTTTTTTGAAAACCAGCGCCATCTGGTGGATGTAAAAGCAACACGCGCTATTAAATATTTCATGATTCCATTTCAATGTTTCTGATTGCACTGTTTGTATTGAATTTTCATAGATTTTGATTTATTTTCATTTTGATTTAATTATTTCATGTGTAATGAGTTGGAATTGAGCTGTGTCGTTTACCAGAGTGTTCATTTCGTGAGTATAGTATATTTGGAACAGTTTGGACTCTCCCCAGCTTCGTCCTGATGGTGCAGCTGCACTCTTCCCCCTTTCTGCCCCTCCTCTGATGATCTTCGGCCATTTCCGCCAAGGGGAGCTGAAGCCCTTTTGCCTCCCCTCCCCTCTCTCTCCTCCCCTCCCCTCCCACCGGGCCTTTGCTGTCTGGGGTGGGGCACCACCAATGCCATCCCTCAGCCACCTCCCCCTGCCCTAAGCAGGCCTACCCCGGCCATCCCAGCGGAGCTTCAGAGGAGGCGGAGATGGAGCATCTCCTCAGCCCGGCCAGCCATGCGCGCTCTCCATACCCCCTCACTAGTGAGCCAGCTACGGCCAACCAAGGTGGCTCCAATGGGGCGGCAGCAGCGGTGTCAGCCTGAGGTGCAGCGGGGCTGGGGCGGCTCCTGGGTGTCCCGTGAGGTGGCACACTGAGGACTTCTCCTCCTCCGAGATCCTGGACATCTCACTCTCCCCGGGCCACAACTTGGGGGAGTCTGAGTGCAGCTCCTTCAAGGAGATGCTCAACAACTTCCACGGGCCGACAGCTCCAGCGCCGTCTCCCCCAACCAGCCTTGCCTGGCCCAGCAGCCCCGAGTCCTGACCAATGGCAGCACCCACCTGCCACCTCACTACTCCCAGACTGGGCCACAGCAACGTGTGGTCGGGTAAGCTAGTTGTGAATAAGAATCATTCAGATTACTAAACAATTTGCAAACTGACACATGTCCTAACAATTAAGAAATTGGGTAAAAGTAATAGACGGCATCATCACATGAACTCTCACAACTTTTCCCCTTTCGCTAAACTGGGAGTGGGTGTGGCCAGCACATGTTCCAGCCCACAGGCCATGAATCTGACAGCCATAGGGAAAAGTGAATTACCTCCTGTTTGTAGAAATGTAACCCAAAGAAATTGAACATTTCTTAAGATGTTGAACATTTGTGATGGATGGGCTTTCCTTATTCAAATTAGAATTCACAGCCTTAAATATAAATTATGAAGATGCTTCCAAATAAATATCTAAAATGGATCTATTAAGGAGATCTAATCTGAATTACAGAGGTTCCTATTTATTATTAGTGCATTTTTTCTGAATTGTTTTATAACGAAGTCACAAATACAGCCGGAATTTTACATCAACTGCCAAGAGCACATATTTCATAATTTTATGAACTGTGTGCAGTTTCCATTTAAAGAAGGGGTAATATATAATATAATACAGTTATTGATAGTATGTGATAGTAGTATGATAATTTGAATAAGCTGCTTATTAATCAAATATCTGTATATCACAATATTTCAGCAAAGGTACTACTACTACTATGATAAGAAATGTTTATTTTAGTCATACCTGAAGTTTGATTTTTAATGTTTTTCTAAATAATCAATAATTAAACTCCAACCCCTTGTTGTATATCTAAACATATTTCTGTACCTCTCAGAAATATTTTTGCATCCCAGTTTTCTTGATAATGTTTGTAATCCCGTATTTCTAACAAATAATATTTTAACTGTGCAAGTGACTGCAATGGCCATTTAGTTCTAATGTTTACCAAATGATAGCAAATATATCTTTCCAGAGGAAGAGATCTAATTAAAATATTATCAGAGACAAAGATACTGTATGCAAAATAGAGATTTATTAATATTTGTAGGCCGCCCTTTTCCCTGAGGGGACTCAGGGCGGCTCACATAAAATCAGGGGGGGGGGAATACAAACATTGACATAGAGACATATAATAAAATGGTAAGCAACATACACTCATCATTCGGGAGGGGCGGCTATCCTTGTCCCAAGGCCTGACGGGCTAGCCAGTTCTTGAGGGCTGTGCGGAAGGCCTGGACGGTGGAGAGGGTATGAATCTCCACGGGGAGCTCGTTCCAAAGGGTCGGGGCTACCTGCTGAGAAGGCCCTCCTCCTTGTAGTTGCCAGCCGGCACTGGCTGGCCGATGGAATACGGAGGAGGCCTAATCTATGAGATCTTAATTGGTCGCAGGGAGGTGATTGGCAGAAGGCGGTCTCTCAAGTATACAAAGATTATTTTTATGCATATATATTTTCTTTTTAAAGAAAACATCTATATTAAATAGTTTCAAAGAAGAACTTTGAATACTCAATACCCAGGATCCTTAACATGCCATCTCTGTTTCCTTCAAGAGATTAAACAGTGATTGATATTTACATACAGCTGTGTAAACAAGATTGGCAGGTGTTTGAGGTTTACAGGATCATCTATTTCAGTCAGTAACATTTGCTCAACAATTCCTTAATAATTATTCCACATCATTTCAGAGTTAGAATATTTCTAGCATTAAGGCTGACAGCATGCATCTCCATCAGTTTTGGCTTAAAGGATGGGCTTGTTACATCACATTTCCTGAAAATGTATTAAATATTTTTCCTGAAGTTGAAGGCTGACTCCATCTTGAAGTCTGATTCCATAGTTAATCAAGCAGGGGGCAGTTAGCCAAAAAGCCACATCAGATGTTGTGTCACCTACCAAGGTCTAATGGACCAGGACCAGGAATCATTGGAGGGGAAACAATTTTAAAGGCTAGAATGAACTTGCAACTTATTCCTGGCTTCTATTGAGACCTATTCTATGGTATGCTGGTTTAACAGCTGAGGACAGGAAGGCCCTACAGAGAGTGATCAATTCGGCACAATAAACCATTGGTTGCCCTCTGACACCACTGGATGACATCGCCAGGTCTCGCTGCTTTAGCAGAGTAAGGAAGATACTCAGAGATGATTCACACCCTGGTCAGTGTCTCTTTGCACTTCTACCATCAGGCAAAAGACATCAAAGTATAGCCGAACAAAGAGGTTTAAATATAGTTTCTATCCTTGAGCTGTGAGACTTTTAAATACAACCACAATCACTCCATGCACACGCTAGTTTCTTTTTCTTTCTTTTTCCGTTTCTGTTATAATTTTGCACCAGTGAGGTTAAAACCAATTTTGTTGTACTTAAGTACAATGACAATAAAGATTATCCTTATACTACACAGGAAATTGCAATCCCCAGGAGGCTCACAAGCAGGCTGGCACAGTCGGTAACTGATAGGAGATGCAGCCTATCTGTAGAAAGCATCTGTTTTTGTTGAACTGGCTACATTTTAGACTTCCTTCTCCAAATACAAACCTGCCTATCCAACATGAGCTGGGCAAGAGCAACCTTGGAACATGACCGCTGAAGAGAAAACGAGGACAGAGAGAGCTCGAACAGCATTCTTCAAAGTGAAAAGGGGCTTCTCTGCAGTCACGACATAAACCTAAGACTGAAAATCAGGCTTGTCAGATGCTGCATCTTTTCCATCCTGCTCTATGGAGTGGAGAGTTGGTCTCTGATAGAAAATCCCTTGAAGAGGCTGGAAACATTTGAAATGTGGATTTACAGGCTGCTGACACCAGGCCCACACCCACAATAGCCACACAGAATATCACCACCAAAACACCCACAAAGAAAACAGACAAAAACACAAACTGATGAGGAGGCACGACATCTCCAATTCTACGCGGGGAGAAAAACCCAAACAACTAGAGACCTACATACTAACACCCGCGGAAAACCTCAGAAATATATATTATATATTATATATATATATATATATATATATATATATATATATATATATATATATATATATATATATATATATATATATAGTCACAACCCCTGGTAAGCCCCAATTATGGGAGGAAGCTAACTGCTTCCATCATGTGTCAATCGGCTCATCACAAGAGACCATCACGACAGAAACCCAACCTTATTTATTTATCAGCACAAATAATAAAAAAAAGACACACACACACACCACACACACACACACACACACACACACACATATATATGGATATGGTCATTGCTAAATCTAAGGCTACTTGTTCTATCTGTTGTCATTAGTTTGGTCTTCTTTATACTTTAGTTCCATTTTTTCACAGTTCTCTTTTAATATTGGCTTGCAGATCCTTTGCGTTTCCGGCTACACTTATCATTTATCCTAAAATTCACATTTTTAGACATTATCTACTCAGTTTTAATATCTGAACTACCATTACTTTCAATAGTTTCTGTGCTTCCGGCACTGAGACTTCATTTCATCCTCTAGACAGAGTCATGATCAGGATTGAAGAAAGGCTTAGACTGAGGCAAGCTGCTTTTCATACGACCGTTCTCTCTGAGCCACAACTGATACTGTAGATAAATGTATTTCAGTTATACAGCACTAGTAGACATTTTAGAAAACTAAAATCTTCTCTGATCCTAAATGAGAATATATAATCAATTATTTTACTCTATTATAAAAAAGGCCCTATTTTTATCAGTGAGAGTTTTGCAGACATATCCCAAGCCTTCACATCTCTACAATGACAGCTGTGTAGAACCGCCACATATTGGAGTGGCTACTTTTGTTCAACATATTACAACCCACGTTTAAGGTTTAGCTTGCTGCCTAAAGCTGTTGCAATCGGTATCTCGTAGATTTATGTTCCTGGAGATTCTGCAGAGACATTGCATCTCCTAACATCAGAGAGAAAGAGCACTCTGGGTTCTCTGTGGCCTCTCTGACTTTTTCTGTCCATTCTATCTGTGTATCAATTCATCTTTCCCCGCTCTGTTGACAAGTGGGAACTCTATTGCATCAGTTGACTTGTGTCAAGGATTTCCCCTGTGATCTAATCCTCTCTCTGCCCTGCTCACTCCCCTGGGCTGTCACCACAGAGAAGTGGCTCCGTGGCAGTGCGGAGCTGATATCTCCAAAGGTGAAGGTTATAAATAGACGGGGTAAAAACTGACTCAAGAAAGAGGGCTGATGGTTAGGAAAGTCAAGCTATTTCAATATACAATGGTGCCAAGGTGGACCATTATTTTTACCCCATGAAATTTAAGGTTTCACGGTGAAGATAAATAAAACTATGCCAAGCCAATACATTGCAACCTTCAAAATAATATAATAGCTTTTGCAAATCTTGGCAAGTTTAATAGGAATATAAAAGGTTTTTCTTTTTCTTTTAGCAAGATTAGATTATTTGCTTGCCAGACATATATGACATATATCAAATGTTACTGGAAACAGCAAACCTTTTGGAAAAAATGTGTTGTTATATCTGAACTGCTATCAAACAGCATTCAAAGCCAAATGGGCATAGAAAGTAGGTGATAATTATTGTCAATCTCAAAAAAATCATAAATGTTTTCTAAAAATAATATTTGAAAAGCTGAGCAAATAAATTTCATGAAATATAATATTTTTCATAAGGTTGGAAGTTGTATGTTTTCTATTCATGAATATTTAATTGGGTACAGCTTGTGAAGTAAGCGTCCACGCCTTAAATTAATAACATTATTGCTCTTGTATGTACTTACATTTGCATGTACTTCAAATTAGATGTTTTAATATTTTGTACTGTTTTAATCCTTTTTCCTGTTTTATTGTTTGAAAATATTTTTTTTTAATTGTATGGTTTTGAATTGTGAGCAGACTCATTTGCTGAGATGGGTTTCTATAGAAATCCATCCATCCATCCATCCATCCATCCATCCATCCATCCATCCATCCATCCATCAAACCACAAATACTGAAAATGCTGAAACTAAATGTGTTAAATACCTAGCGAGTCCGTATTATGGATATAGGTAAAGATAAAGGTTTCCCTCCCACATATGTGCTAGTCATTCCCGACTCTAGGGGGCAGTGCTCATCTTCGTTTCTAAGCTGAAGAGCCAGCGCTGTCCCAAGACTTTTCCGTGGTCATGTAGCCAGCATGACTAAACGCCAAAGGCACACGGAATACCGTTACCTTCCCACCAAGGTAGTTCCTATTTTTCTACTTGCTTTCAAACTGTTAGCTTGGCAATAGCTGGGACAAGTAATGGGAGCTCACTCCATTGTGCGACACTAGGAATTTGGACCGCCAAACTGCCAACCTTTCTGATCGACAAGCTCAGCGCCTTAGCTACTGAGCCACCATGTCCCTTATAGTATGGATATCGTTGTAGGTAAATAGCCCACGAGCACCAATATGCTTTGGTGTTAACCAAGTTCAAAATCCCTCATGAATTATTATTTATTTTACAACATTCATAGGTTATACCAGTCTGATTTCTCTGATTGGATATTTGAGCAAAGTTCAAATATTAAGACAAATTAGATTTTTTGTTGTTGTTGTTTAGCATTACATGCTCCTAAGCTATGCAGCATATCGGGCAGCAAGGGATCTCTAGTACTTTCAGTTTGAGATAAATACTTCAGTGTCTTCCCATGTGATGTTTAAAATAGCAATAGCACTTAGACTTATATACCACTTCACAGTGCTTTATAGCCCTGTCTAAGCAGTTTTCAGAGTCAGCATATTGCCCCCCCCCCCAACAATCTGGGTCCTCATTTTACCGACATCCAAAGGATGGAAGACTGAGTCAACCTTGAGCCTGGAGAGATTCGAACTGCCAAATTGCAGGCAGCTGGCAGTCAGCAGGAGTAGCCGGCAGTATTGCATTCTAACCACTGCACCACTTCAGCTTAAAAACCTTAAGTCCCCTATGGACATTCTTTGCCGTGCATTTCAAGAGCTACCTCTTGTTGTTTGGCATTGGGGTGTATGTGTCCATTTCATTGTCACCTTGGGTATTTCCATATGAAGCATAGTTGGACATTTCTGTGTGCAACAATGTAGTATAATTTGCAGGAGAAACTCTTTTGAAACACCTCTTCATTAGTCACATAGTCAAAATAGCAAATGTTTAGGATTCGTCAAAGGCAGCATGGTTGAAAGATGTTGAATCTCTTGTTAATACCAGCTGACACCTTCCAGGTCTCCCTGGCATAAATAGGGGTTTGATCACTATAGAGGTGAGCAAACAATAATTTAAGTTTCAGTGATAGAGATGATAAAGACCAGATTTTATTTATCCTCTGGAAAACAGCTGTTGCTTTTCCAACGTGGCCCTTGACATCTGTCTCTGCATCTCCATTTCATGCAATTACACTACCTAAATAGGTAAACCTTTCCTCAAGTCACTATGATCCAAATGTCATTTTTCGTATCTGTGCAGTGAAGCTCACATACATGAAAGGTCCTGCTGTGAACAAATCTTCACCTTACAAAACCTCATAGAACACAGAATATTAAGACTGATTAGACAAGGTCTAAACACCATAATTTTCTAACCTTCCTTTTCTTCTGATGCTGCCTCCGTTTCTTGGTTTGCAGAAATGGGATAATGGGGAGTATTTTAAGGACCTCAGTTCTCCTTTACCCTCAAACAGATGGTTTCTCCTGCTTTCAGTTTCATTTTAGCTCACTTGTCAAATTAATCAAATTAAGAAGTCAAAGACATTTTTATACAATTTTATAATTTATAGTTCTATTTTCAACACAGAAAATGAATTAGCCATGGTGGTGCAGTGGTTAGAGTACAGTACTGCAGGGCAGGCTATTTCTGCTGATTGTGGGCTACCAGCAATTCAATAGTTCGAGTCTCACCAGATCAAGGTTGACTCAGCCTTCCATCCTTCCAAGGTCGGTAAAATGTGGGCCCAGATTGTTGGAGGAAATATGCTGATTCTGTAAACCGCTTAGAGAGGGCTGGGAAACACTGTGAAGCAGTATATAAGTGCAAATGTTATTGCTATTAGAAATTGTACTTAAAGTCTGACTAAATTATAGTTTTACATTTAATAAACAGACAACGTAGAGTGCTAAATGTAACACTTGATATGCATAGAAAGAGCATGTATATTCTTATAGAAGCAATCACTAAAAGATGCTATAAATGATGCACATATTTTGTTTTCTTTTAATCCGTCCATTCCACCCATTGTCAGTTACACACACACACATACACACACACACACACACACACACACACACTTCATGAGCAATATTTTACATTTCTATTCTGTATATGATAACAGTACAACTTAATTGCCTCAACTCTCTTTATTCATTCCACGTAAGAGAACAACCAACTCTACTCACAAGAGTACAAAAATAGCTCATAAGTTCAGCCACAGATTCTCTCTCTTTCTTTCTATTCTGCCTGAAGAGTTTTTATAAACTCAGAAACTTCCATTAAGTATTCCCGTCCAGTTTGGTATTGATTGACTGATATCTAGAAACTTAAATTATTTCAATTTTTGTGACTATAGAAATTTCCACCGGTGTTAACAGTTCTCCCCCACTTCATTCGAAGGACGGAAGCTAATATGGAAAACACCCTTTAGCATCAGATGCATTCCCTCCAACGCTTATTTTTCAGACTTTTACCTCTCTTACCCAGAGAAGAGTTTTAATAAACCTTTTTATATTTTGGAGTTTCTACAGTATGGGGTGTGTGTGTGCGTGTGTGTATGTGTGTGTGTGTTTGGGTGTGTAATGGGCTGGAGGACTATTTGATGAATGCTTTAAGCTCATGTCTGTGATTTCTTATTTAAAGAAAATAGTGGTAGCGTGTGAGCTGTCAGTTTCAGCTACATTTTATATCACTTCAGTTAGACATCACAATCAGGGTAAATAACGTTATTTTTTGCTACACTGCACACGGGTCTTCAATATTTCTAGTTGCGGCTCGGAAATAAACTGACTTATATATCTCTACACCTGATTTGCTGAATGCATAGGAATGGGCAAAGAACCTGGCATTGCCCATCAAGTTCCTTAAACCTTTTTACCAGGCTCCTGGGGCTGCGGTGGCTCATGTGGTAAGACCCTGCTGGGTCTGCGCACTGCTAAGGTCGACAGATTAGCGGCTCGATTCCCATGAGTGAATAAACCACAGAGGAACAACAGCGGAGCCTTCCCCAATTGCCAACCGGCATACAGCTGTCCCACAGGTAAAGATAATATCGCCCGAAAAATTTCCTTTCCTAGAAGCAGCCGGCTCCACGGTGATCCCTGACTAACACGTGCCATACGCTAAATAAATAAAATCAGGCTACTCTTACAGTTAGGGAAGTTGAGCATCCAGGCCAAGCGGAATGGGTAGCAGATCAGGTTGTATCAAATCCTACCTACTACACTTCCAGTTTAGGAGGAGACTCAGCACAAAGCATTGGAAAGTCTCATTCTGAAGGGTCCTGAAGGCAAGATATTGAAACAGCTAACTATTTAAATGTGTCATGCTTGCATATCTTGATGCCTTGGGGGTCTATCTGGGCAGGATCTCAGTGCTGGATTACACTTTGGAGTCAGCAACATCAATGAACCAGGACTTAATTGCCTCAACCAATAGCAATAGCAATAGCAGTTAGACTTGTATACCGCTTCATAGGGCTTTCAGCCCTCTCTAAGCGGTTTACAGAGTCAGCATATCTCCCCCCCACAGTCCGGGTCCTCATTTTACCCACCTCGGAAGGATGGAAGGCTGAGTCAACCCTGAGCCGGTGAGATTAGAACCGCTGAACTGCAGATAACAGTCAGCTGAAGTGGCCTGCAGTACTGCATTTAACCACTGCGCCACCTCGGATCATTTGCACTACTCAGGTGACCCTCCAAGTGGCCTCTCTCTAAAAGAAGGCAAATGACCATCTGTCTGCAAGGAATATAAATCCTTCCACTCCCCACCATCCCATCACAGCTGAAGGGAAGTGAAACAAAAACAAGCAAGTTGCCTTTTGAAAAAAGCCCCTGTGGGACAATCATCACCTGAATGACTGAGAATCTCTGTAGACACAATGCATCAGGACATCCTGCTGTCATTCCGAGTTGATACCATGGCCAACCTTCCCCAAAGCTGGGATCGTCTGGGAAGGTAAGAAGGAGAAAACACAAGGAAAACAATGATTAAAAATAGATGTAAACAGCAGTAGATTTTATCAAAACAAAACACAAAACCCTTCTGGAATACTTCTTTGATAGGAAACATGAGTTGAACCTCATTCATTCTGATTCCTACTATTGTTTACACCTACTAGAAAAACATTTTGACATTTTATTGCTTAGGAAAGAATTTTTAACATTATTTAAGAAACTCTAGTGCCAGGTCTCCTAATTTTGACAATGAGGAAAGTTTGCTCAATTCTTTGGGCAAAAATTCTTTCTTCTAAAAAAATTGCTCAATTTTTAGTATTTCTTAGGGCTTTAAATAATTCATTTTATGTCTCATGGTTTCCTCCTTCCACTGTGTTTTTTTACCTTACTCTTGTATTTGATATCCTGGTATTATTAGTTAGCTTTCTTGAAATTTTGGGCTGTTTGCAGGTAACAGTGATGTACAGGTAGCTATTAAACAAGGGTCTTGGTTCTAAAATCTTACACAATGGCAGTAATAACAATATTCATCCATTGTCAGTCCCTTTGCTCACTTTCTTTAAAGGAAATTGATTTCTTCTTCTTGGAATAATTCATTAATATCAGTGGTGGGATTAAAAATTAATTAATTCATTAATATCAGTGGTGGGATTAAAAATTTTATTACCGGTACTCTGGGTGTGGCTTGGTGGGCATGGCAGGGGAAGGATACTGCAAAATCCCCATTCCCTCCCCACCCCACCCCACCACCCTGTTTTCCAGCTCCATTCTCCTGTTCAGGACAACAAAAGCAGTACAATTGAATTCAGAGCTCTTGGGTTACTAGAAGACAAGCTGTATTGTGTACTTCTTTCAATTCTGTACTTGTACTTTAAAATTGCATGTAATAAAAGCAGATGGTATATATTCAGAAAGTAATAGAGATGTAAATATTGTGTGTGTGTGTGTTTGTGTGTGTATAGTAAAAATGAATAATTATGAAACAAGGAGAACTATGCATAAGACAATAGGTTGTAGAATGGAAAACCCAAAATTAGAAGCTGTAAAAGTGTAACTTTGATTTTAATGCTTAAACAATGTTGAATAAAAATATTTTTTAAAATTAAAAAAATAAATTTGCATAGAAAAGCACAAATGTTGAGCAAGTATTGGGTCAAAAGCCTGAGAGGGAGGGAGGGAGGGAGGGAGAGTTTTCTACCAAAAAACTTCCATTTGGGGGAAACTTGTATTCACAGATTATTGCCAAAAATAGGTGAAATGGATTAAGAGCTGCAATAGTCCTGATATTGAATGAGTCAAGTATTATTGTAGAATACTTCACCTACTAAATCTTTCATAGTTCTCTATATTTAGTAGCAAATTTGGCTATTCACTTTGTTTCGACAAAAAAAATGGGGAATATAATAGGAGAGTTTTGCCTTTCACTTCCATCTCAGTCCAACGTACATGCTTGAATAGCTCTTAGCAAATAATTCCTCCCCACATTATTTGTAAATAGGTGCACCAGCAGCATAGATTTTTACCAGCATGAAAAATATTCATAATAAAAGAAAAATGCTCAACTTTGCATTAGCTAAAAAATTCTCAGTCTAAAGGTGTGTACAAGCTGGACTACACTTTGCTGAATAGAACATTAAATAGGCCTCCTGCATTAATTTAACAGCTGGGTTTTAGCTGCAGCTATTCAAGAAAGTTTAATCTTCTGTATTAAGAATCTCAAAATCTGTTTTGTTTAATAAGCATCCTTGCTTTTCCAGGCAACCCGTAGAGATGTGGGTCTTTAGCTGCAGTTTCAACAGCTGCTCTTGGTCTTTAGGGTGGAGAATGAAGTGGGTGCCTGGCAATTGTCATCGCATCCTAGTATATGTTATCACGTAGCAAATACATGATGTACTGTGGCCCTCCTCCATACACATATAAACCTCTACGTGAGCATACCATGCAGCCAGAGGTGGGCTGCACTTGCCTTAACAACAGGTTCATTGGTTGTGAGCGCGCACACGTCTCTTCCCTGGGGCAGAAACAGAGCTTCAGACATGCAGCTGATCAACTCAGGCAGCTCCGATGGGTACAGCAAGTGCGACGGGGATCTCAGTTGGGCAGTGTGGGGAGAGGGGGAATGAGCCAGGAAGTTAGTCATAAATGGATAGGATAACGCACAGACGGGTGGCCCAGCCAGTGATCACAACAACCAGTTCACCTGAACCCGTCCGACTGGCAGCAGCCCACCACTGCATGCAGTTCTGAAATGTAATCTTAGTGTTACATGGAAAGATATATACATATCAGGGGTGGGTTCCAGCAGACACCACTGCTGGTTTGCACGCATGTGCAATGCAATAAAAATTGTTCTGTGCATGCGCAAAAGCAAAAAAACAAAATGGTGCCACCATAGGCGCCACCCGGAAAGCCGGTTCAGGGGCACGACAGGCCTGGGTCGCTGCCAGTTGCAGCAAGGCAGGCCGCCAAACCACTGCCAGTTCACACCACTGATGCATATCCAATTGCAATTGAAGTTCACTATATGACCCTATTGGTTCTCTTCTGCCATCTTTAATTGCTGATCTAGATCCTCACAAATTGTTCATTAAAAAAGTTCTCCATTTGCTGCCCTCTGAAAAGACAAGATGGGACCTTGACTGTTTTTCCTTCATAGGCAGATTAAATGGAAGGACTAAATGGAAGGGTGATGTCACTTGCGCAGGGCAATGACAACGGCAACAACAAAATCAGCTGAACAGGACGTATTTATAAATGTGTAATCTATATTCACACATCATGCCTGCAAAGATTACATTGAATGCGTTCCCATTGGAATAGTATGTATAGTCCATGCATCCATTCATATCTGTTATTGTAGCACAGAAAGCTTTTGCTGCCTTGTTACTAGGACAAAACATCATTAACAACAGTTATTTGATTTACAGGTTTTTTATTCTCTATGTGTGATATTTACACAACCTTTATTATAGAGATATATTTAGTTCCCCATTAAACATTATTCTGACAATATTGTTTCATAATACTAATTACTAAGAGTAAAACAAACAGAGGAAAAAGCAACTCTATGCGATCGTTGACTTAACCTGAAATCAATTGCAAGTATTTAAAGTGAAGAACATCAAAAGTCCCAGGAATATTGAAATTTCTCTTTCATTCAACCCTCAATAAAATAATGCACAGCTACACATTCAAATTGCGAGTGTGGGAGGGGAGGAGCTGGAGTGGAAGTAAAAAGTACAGATTTATAGCTGACATTCCTCTTGACTTATCATCTTAATCAGTGGTGGGTTTTACAGAATTTTATCACCGGTTCTCAGTGCACCAAAACTGTGAGTACACATGCCTTTTGTGCATGTGCGCAGCCTTCTGCACATGCATTTGCACACACGGACACCGCTAAGAAAACATGGCTAAATAGGACGCCATAGAACCAGGGAGGGTGGGCAGGCTCACCCACTCGCGGGCCGCCACTATCGGTTCGCCCGAACAGGTCCGAATTGGCCGAATACCACCACTGGCTTTAATGCGTGTCTAAGTGAGCATGGCAACAAGGAAATGGGAATCTGAAAGGGAAACGGCCAGTTTCAAGCAATTCAATCGAAAAACAAACTGAAATCTGTAATGGTAGTAAAATGAAAAAAAAAAACGTAAAAAACAAGGAAAGACCATTTCCAAGGGGCAACAGAGGGGAGGGGAAAATGGTCCTCACCTTCGGCTTATCAGTTTGGGGGAGATCTGTCATATGTCGCTGTAGCACTTATCTTTAATTTTTAAGCTTTTTCCCTTTGCAATGGGGCTTCTCTCCCATGAACTTCTATCAGTTGTATCACTTGTCATGGAGTGAAGGAGAGGGGAAACAAATGGACAAGGGTCGCCATTGGAGGAAGTAACCTTGTGCAACTTGCCCTGACAAGTGACATGGTCGTAGGGAACAAGATGGTGATAGGCAAGGAATACTCTTTCTAGACTAACTTTTAGACAAATATGTTGAGTCATGATGGTGATGCTTTAATGAGCTCTTGCTTGGGGTAGAGAATGCTTGTCTCATTACTGGTTGCTGCCATCTTGCTCTCTTTTCACCTGATAGGAAAAACAATATATTGAAGGATCTTCATTTCAAGATCAGAGAGAGATACTTTATTTCACTAGCTGAGTCTTTAAGATTCTTCTGCTTGTTCTCAGCTAGCCTCAGAGCAAATCAGAATTTGCAGTTTATTCTTTATTAGCGGTACTTTTTTTTATTCCCACACATTTGTAAGAGACAAACAGCTGTAGGCACAGGTGGCTGTTCACCATGTGACTGTAAATAATATCTTTTCTACAGTTCTAGATCTTGGCATCTGTGGCAGATACAGGTTGCTCTTTCTTTGAAGGAAAGGCATACGGGCATCCTGCTCTGAAGTGAAAGAAAGGTAAATACTTATCTGACAAATTAGAGACTTAATGCTGTGGGGGACATTAATGATACTACTGAGTGGAAATGAAAGCACTCACGAGAGAACAGATGGATTAGTATCATTAGCTACAACCACATCTTATTAGAACAAAATGTACAGACTGAAGAGGGTGGAGAATTTTGTCCATGTATATGGAATACTGTACTGTACTTTAATTGGGTGGTGGCATGTGTGTATGACTGGCATGTGTGCCGAGAAAAATAGGACAGAAAGCAGAATGGAACAGAAAGAATTGGAGAAGATCACAAAATACAAAGTCTCAGCTTCTTGCAAATAGAAATAGAACAACTCTGGCAGAAGCAAGCAAAGGTAGTATCAATAGTCACAGGCACCTTGGGTGCAATCCGGGGGGGTGGGGGGGTCCGGCAGTCACTACTGCCACTAAAAATTGTTCTGCGCATGCGCAGAAGCAAAAAATAAGATGGTGGCATCTATAGCGCCACCAGGAGAACCAATCCAGGGGCATGGCAGGCCTGGGTCATTGCCAGTTCCAGCGATCCTGCCAGTTCCAGCGATCCAGGCTGCCAAGCTACTACAAGTTTGGCCGAACTGGTCCAAACCAATAGGAACCCACCTGTGGTGCAATCCCAAAACAACTGGAGCACCACTTGAACACCATCGGCATTGACAAATTTATCATCAGTCAATTGCAAAAGGCAGCTTTACTTGGAACAGCTTACAACCTGCAACAATATCTGTAACACTATCAAACATCCACATCTGCCTATGTGAATATCATTTTAACTTCAAATTTTCCTCTTTAAAAGTCTCAGACTTTTCCTATCTATATTGGGTAGAAAAATATACGTGTGAAATCTATTGTAATTCAACGTGGAACAAAAATAATGTTATTGTCCAAACTACTATATGTAGTTTCCATGCTTGCTCACTTTTTCCATTTGAGAAAAGCCCAGTTTTATTACAAGGGCTCACATCTGTTCTTTTCTGAACTCAGTGTAAACACAATCTTAAGAATCTGATGCAAGCTGATTAAAGTTAATGTCTCCAGAAGGTAAGGCTGGCACAGCAACTTTCCTAGAAGCTCAGAAAAATCTAAAATTGCTAAAAGAGAGAAAAAGATGGACTTTTATTTGAACTTCATGTGAGCCAACGTGGAAGTCTTCCTAATGTCTGCTTGTTGCTGTAAGGAGATCTCAGAAAAAGGAAAGAATGTGGATATCAGTACCAGTAATGTTTATTCAGTCAGTGACCAGCAATATTCTAAAAAATATACAACACAATCAGGTGGGTGAAATTAAATTCCATTATAACAAGGAGTCCCTATAATAAAAGTGTAACATGCATCATGCAGTATACGTTAATAAAGAGCAATTATCAGTCTGAACTATTACAATTATGGAGTATAAAGGCTTGCCACCTAAAGCAAGATAGCTAACCTAGGTGCAGGATCTACATATTTGTATCTGAGGGGCTGCCACTGAACACCAATATTTGAGGGGCTGCCAGAGAGAGGAAGGGATCAAGCTATTTCCCAAGACATCTGAAGGCCAGACAGGGAAAAATGGATGGAAACTGATCAAGGAGAGATTCAATCTAGAAATAAGGAGAAATTTCCTGACAGTGATAATAATCAACAATCAATGGACCCTCTTGTCTTCAGAGGTTGTGGGAACTTCATCACTGAAGGCTTTCAAGAAGAAATTGGACTGCCATTTGTCCGAAATGGTGTAGGGTTTCCTGCTTGGATTGGGGGGGGGGGGGGGTTGGACTAGATGACCTACAAGGTCCCTTCCAACTCTGTTAATCTAATCTTATATTAAATCTGAAGTAATATATAAAACAGAAGTGATTATTTCTGTGATCAATTATACCTTAGTTTCATCACAGCAATAGAATTTGTCTACTGAACGATAAAGGGAATAGTATTAATGAAATGTTCTTGAAGATTCACATAAAAATTGCCTAGCTTTCTTAAGACTCTGCCTAATAGGAGCTGAATCTAAGTTGGCCTAATACCCTGTAGAAATTACAGTAAGTTGATGTAAATAATGAATTCAATCTTCCTGTCACCATATGGGAATTATGTGTGGTTAACGGTGTTATGTGTTTTGGAGTAACTGCCTTGTAGCAATACAGATATGGCTAACTTTGAAAAATGCTATCCTCAGCCTGCAGAAAATTAGGTTTTCTAAGCAACTTATTAACTGCATCCTGGAATTTTATATCCTTTATTTTTGGGGTAACTGGTTGCTTGGCTTAGTCCTCTCCTAAAGAAATTAAGAATGGTGCAGAACATCTACACCAAGCCAACTTCTTCTCTAAGGCATGTTTTCAGGGAGCCATAATTGTTCTTATTACCTGCTCAAATCCTGGATTCTTATTTTTGCTGGAAATTCAATTGTCTCTATAGCCCTCACCAGATATACTCAAACCAGAATTCATACCATCTTCAGTAACTTTCCATTCTCTCTCAATGATTAGTTTTTACATGCACTGTAGATCTCTAACTCTTTCAAAAAAAAAAACCCTTGAGGAGTAGGAAAGAATGAGCTAATATCAAGACATAACTTACATGTTGCCTAAAAATTTGAGGTATCCCATGCATAGTTTATGAATGGCATTTTACCAAACTTTATGTTCTCTGTATGAAATGTGACTGTGAGTTATATACCATAATTTCCCTGCATTTTACATACCATAAGAAGATGGGGCTCAGAAGATGTTCTATAATATTGATCTCGTTAGGAAAACTTTGATATTCTTCTAAGAAACTCCAATGGACCCCAGTCACAGACTGGAAAAGCATGTTATGATTTACTAACATTTTCAGTCTGAGGTTATTACAAAATGGATACCAAATGATTTGATACCAGAAATGATTAATAGCTGCTTTTGAGACTGGCTTATCAGACTTCTGAAGTTAGTGGCTTTATTATCCTACCAAGAAGATGTAGATTTTTAAAAAAATCTTTTTCATCTTATTAAAATACTCTTCAGCATGTTAGTAAGCATTTAATTAAATCCTCATACAGTTCATTAGAATGGGCCTGTTTATTCTTCTAGACATGTTATTCTTCTAGACAAATTACTAAATATTAAAGTTTGAACGGGATTGAAATGATTCATTTGGAGGAGGAATATAGAAATAGTGTGTCTTCTTTTTTATGTGATCCCTGTAACAAGGCTTATATCAGACTACTTCGAAGATAATACATTGCTCTGTTTTGTTTTGCTTTTAAATCTTGAGATAGGATCTATGTTTTTTTCTGTAGAAATACTGCTAGCCACTACTTTGTTATCTTGATATCTGCCACTCTATTTTTCTTTGGAAATTAGAATTATTGACAATGGGTTAAAGCAAGGAACACATAAAAGAAGTAAGATGAAGTTTTTCCATCTTTATTTTTAATTTCCCTTTGTTTCCCAAGAGAAAAAACAGAATATTTTTTCTGGCCTATGGTTTTCAAAACTAAGCAAAACAACGCTATGTTTTAAAAAAGTATGATCTCTGTACAGTTGTCTGTATCCGTAAGATAAATGGGAGCTGCTTATGAACCAGTGGTGGGTTTCCATTTTTTTTACTACCGGCTCATTTGTGTGTGTGTGTGACGCTTCTGCACATGCGCAGAAGCTACTACGCATGTGCAGAAGCATCTGGGCAGGTAGCAGATCCTCCTGCCGCTGCTATTGCCACTTTGCCCACTATGGACTGAACCGGGATATGAACAGAGCCACAAAGTTTATTCAGTCCATTTTATTCTGTTCTTTCAACTAAGAAGATGATCATTTTAATCAATCTTGTTTCTGATTCCCAAACCAATTAGTGGCAATCAGGGCCACTTTTGTACATTTGTAATGTACCTAGAATAATTTATGGGGGGGAAAAGGCACCTCTAATGACCCTGCACTGAGGATGGAAACAGATGCTAGAAGCTTTAGGGAAACAGTCCAATGCCAGGATTATTCCTCAAAATCAGATTCTATTTCAGAAAAGTGCCACTGTCGACTAATTTTGAAGGGTGGACAGAAGAAGAATTATTTTAGGGATTCTGAAAAGCACTTGTGACCAAGAGGGGGGTTTTTTTTTGTTCCCCCAGACAAACGAAGTCAGCAACTACAGACTCATCTGCTAATAGTCATTTATGAAGTCAATTGTTATTCTGAGAGATTGGCAGCTTTCTGAACAGGATATAAGGCTGGCCGGGTGCTCCGGTCAATGCTGGGATAATTTTGGTCTTGATTACTGTGTATAGGACTGCTGCTGTCCTTGGTCCTGAAGCTAAAACACAGAAATCCTCACTGTATGCATAAAAGAGTTTTAAAGTAAAGGTAAGTGGGCATAGAAGATTTAGACTCAGAAAAAATCTTTAGGGTTCCATGGGAAGATCTAGAAATTTTTCAAATCATTACTATTTTTATATGTGTAAGTAAATCATATATTTAAAAATATCAGAATCTATTGTTAAGCATTTTTGGCTTACATATTATTATTGTATGACTAGAGTCTTTTATAAATTTTAAAAAAACTTCCATAAAATTGGGGATCAGATTTCAGTATCTTATTTAAAAAGGGTCTGGACTTCTACTCCCAAATAATAAGTAGAATATGATGTCTTCTTCTTCATAGCCTTTCTCTACCTGTGTCTCAGTTTCTATCTATGTGGGCTAAGCCACAGCCATCCACTGATTTTTCCTTAGGTTTATAATTTTTTCATTCAGATATGTAGGAATAGAGGAAGGGTTACGTAAGATGCCATGATCTCAATAGAGCTGGTTACCTTGAATACCCATCAGCTCACCTAAGTAGCAGAACCAGATGTAAGTAGAGAGGAAAGGTTACGTACAGACATGCACAGCAAACGGCCATATCTCAGTAACTGATTACTCAACATCTATGACCTCAACTGTTTAGTAGAACCAGGTAGTACCAGGAAACCTTTAGATATGTGAAGCCTCTACTCTGGCTGGGATGGACTTAGAGACTGACAAGTAAAATGTACACTAAGGTCCTTTTGCCTTGCTTGTTAAAACTGTACAAAAGCCAAATAATCTCTGCGTAAGGCAGACAGACATTTTGGACACCACTACTGTGGTGGATTTCTGAAACCTACACAGATAATACTAAGATCTATAATAAAATCAAGCCAACCCAAAAGAAACATACGAACAGAGGGTCCTGATAGAATACTTGAGCAAACCACTGAGATAACCCTTAGAAGCAAGTCAAGCTGTGTCCATTAGAGGAATCGGTTTTGACAATTTCTCCTAGATCCTTTCAGACTATTATCTCATAAATTATATTGAATGGTCTCTCACTGACAGTCATATAAAATAAAAATAATTTGTATGTGATTATTAAAGCTAAGCTATAAATCACCAGGCTCTTGTTGCCATCTTGACAAACTCTTATTGTTGATGAATTTTATTACAAATTATATTATACCAGCTGTTGATTGAGCATATTTTCACCCACCCCAACCATCAATGATTTATTTTTTTTATTTTTGAAGTTTTATATCTGAAGGCTTCCAGTTAATTGCTGTGTGTTTTAATTGGAGACTGGTGTGATACTCTTTTGATCAGAGTTGCAAGCTTTGCTCAGATAAATCTTCAGGGTGTTTTTTTGTAACTCACTGGATTGCTTGGGGGGCTCCTCTCATTTCAGGGATGTGTCAGAAGAAATCAGCTCAACTTCAGAGACAATGAGTATGTTACAGGATATAGCAGTGTTACTGTCCTCTGTTTCTTCTTTGATTAAAATTCAATTGATAGCATGCATGCAGTAATCACCCGACATCTCTGGGCTCATGTAAACACAAAGTGCAGCTCAGCAGCTTAGAAGGATTCATGTGGGGATTTTATTATGCATTGCCTACATACACTGTAATCCTGTACAGAGTGGTGATTATAAAGAATTCCAACACAATGCTGCTGGGATAAAATTGGGGCATTGGCTCTGTGGCACTAGTTGGAAAGACATCTGGCTAACTTTTAGTTCTACCCTCAAACACCAAATGAAAAAGCAAAAAAAGATGAAAGGGGAAAGGGGAGGGAAAGGAATTTGTGCTGGGAAGATTGCATTTGCTTTTCGAATTTTATGAAGTATCTACTTGGTTCTTGTTCTTACTCTGTGCGTGTGTGTGTGTGTGCGTGCGCGTGCGTGTGTGTGTTCAAATGAATGGTGAGAAAATGTACCTACTGACTTTCTTCTGAGACAGAATATGGGCAAATCTCTTCATTGTTCAAGTAAGTGTTATACATACAAACATGCATTTTTCCAGTTACACGCACTCTACATGCACTAGAGAAGACTAAAAATTTTAGGTAGAGGAAAGATCTTCATATACACATATAAAAGATGTAAAAAATATGCTGGTAAACTTTTGAAGAATGGAATGAAGAAATAATAGCTCCAAATCAACAATGTCAGTAATAATGTCTGCTGGATAGACTAGGGAAAACGCAAATATAAAAAGATCATAAAAGTAAATATCACAAAAACTAAAGTTCTAAAGGGCCAAAGAAGAAATGAACAGATACCAAATCCTTTATACAATGAACTTTAGAAGTAAAATGAAGGAATATAAAGTTGATTTATTTGATCAAGCTTAAAACATATGTTGTTATTTCTAGCAACCTTTTAAGATGTTTAAGATGACACCAGGCCTGGAAATATTATATTTTATTTTGTTTATATGGGAAGGTCTATGGGTTGAAGAAGTAAATGTTCGTAACTTTAGAGAGGATGAAGAGTTCCTAAATTTGTTTATATTTGTGACAGAAGGTGGGAATCACTTCTTTATTTATTTCTTTACTCTTCCTGTTAAAATTTTACTTTTCTCTTTTTCTTTTTTCTATCTCTATCATTGTACTTTTAATCTTTCTCTCTTTTCCTTCTTTAAGTTTAGTTTGTATTAGATTTTTTTTATTATAATCAAAATTCTCAATACAAATTCCAAGATCTCTTTTATCTTTTAAATAATTGTGATCCAAAGTGCACTTGAAATTGGGATTTGGTCAAAAACAGGGTCTACTAAAGGCTCTGTGGAGGCTACAAGCCTGATCCTCCTCATTTCCTGCTGCTCTATTCAATAAGTCTCTGCAGAGTCTCTCTGGACCCTGCAAATTTTGTTCTGAACAGCTGCCTTCTGGAGCACAAAAGAGGGATCTCTTCCATTTCTTCTTGCCCAGAGAAGATTTGCTGGCCTGAACTCATTGTTTAGTCACAATTACAG
Organism: Thamnophis elegans; assembly: GCF_009769535.1. Classification (NCBI taxonomy): domain Eukaryota; kingdom Metazoa; phylum Chordata; class Lepidosauria; order Squamata; family Natricidae; genus Thamnophis; species Thamnophis elegans. The sequence goes on from NC_045548.1 coordinate 419,076, forward strand.
CCTCTGCATCATCTACATAATTTTGGAGACATGTCAGACTACCATTTTCCCTTGAGAGTCCCTATGTTTCCATTTAAAAAAGAAGAAGCTATTATATAAATAATTTGCCAGGAAGTTGGTATGCAAACGTGTTCTAGTTTTTCAGTGTAAAGAGATTTTTCCTACTCAGGTCTTTAACTACTCGTTATGTTACTGGTCCCTAGATCTCTTAAATGAGTCAAAATTGAAAAGCAACAATGTTAAAATGACATGTGAATTATTAGATTGGTGGCAGTCCACACACTTGCATACAGATAAGCACAAATACCTACTGTTCAACTAATCTCTAAAACAAGATTGCAAATGTTAAGCAACATAGTTTGCCAAGCATAAGCATAGTTAAGTTGGCACAAATTTCTCAGTTCCACACTGCCGTAGCCAGCACCATACTTACTAAATCAGGGTATTAGAACAAATTGAATAACACAATAAAATTGCCTGCTCAAAGAGCATTACATTATTTAGAATGATCCCACAAGAACAGCAAGACATGAAAAATTAAGCATCCAATATAATCTGTAGATTCTTGTTAGACAAAGAGGGCAACATTTCTTTTCTAATTTCCTTCTAAACTAAATTTCTGGCAGATTATTTGGCTGATGAAAAATAAACATTTACATACATACATACATACAGACATACATACATACATACATACTGACAAACTGCATCTAAACGCAGAATTGCCTCTTGTTATTTGTATGCAAGACATTTCAAAAAGTATTAGGTCACAATCAGAACATATTCGCTTTCTTTAAGAAATAAAAATGTAAGTCTAAAAAATACTCCATCATGGAAGTTAGATGAAATGAACAGAAACAGAACTTTTTTGAATATATTATATTATAATTAAATTAATAGTTAGGCATCATTATATTACAACTATATTTCTCTACCTCCAATTCCTTGCTTAAATTATTATATTCAAACGTAGACGTATTCCAGAAATAGCTTTAGGGTTACCTACCATAAAGTACTTCTAAAGCTTAAAATTTACACTTTAGTAATATAGGGCAAATGTATCTGATACACTTTACTTGGCACCTTCTACTTAGAGGCAATAATAAAAATAAAAACAATAAAATAAACTGCACCAGTGATTATAATGTTGTCCAACAACTATCTCACTATATCTTCCAAAACAGAAAGAGAAACCCCAGTCTTTTATTGCTCCCATACATCCGCCGCTTTCTCAACTCAGTTGTGGTTCAATTGTTGAATGTAAGTAGGGAAGCAACCTGAGTCTTTAGCTGCTCTCCACTTGCACCTCCCCAACCCCTCACTGGCAGAAGCACATGGACGTTTGGCCTTTCTGGAAGAGTTTTGGGTGATTGATGCAGAGCCTTTCAGAAGGGCTGGCGACATCTCTTGCAATGACACTGCTCAGACATCTAGACTGCATTACCCCGAATTGCCTGGAATGATGTAAATTTATCAAACATCCGGTGAGTAGCTCCTCCTGGATTTCACTTCCCTCCGCTGGACTCCTATATCCAACAGAAGAGGGACCATGAGGGGATTCTGTAGCTGCACTTTGTCAGCTTCAGCCTCTCTTGGTTCTGCTTGGCCAAAGCGGGGAGGAGGGTGGGGGGGGGGAGTAGAGCAAGGCAAAGAGACGCCTTCTTCCCACAGCCTTGCTTGTCTTACCCTCCCTTGCTGCCTCCCACACACACACATTCTCTGCAGAGGGAAGGAAGGAGGCGGGATGTGATTTGAAAGCCCAGGATAGTTGAAGCAACGGGGTTTCAACCGAGCAACAGCAATCATGTCTGCTTAGTGAGGTAAAACCTGCCCTGTTTGTATTCCAGACAGAGGTTTTCAATTATGCTTGTTAAAGACCCAAAGATTAAAGAGCATAAAAATTCATTTCCTAAGGCACTATCTTGAGGAATGCTTAATCATCATCATCATCATCATCATCATAATAAATGAATAGCATTTTCCTGGCATTTGTTTTTTTATTGTTAACAGTTCTTGAGCTGAATGGTAGGGAGGTGGACAGGATTAGTTTATAGACAAAGTAACAAGAGAAAACTGCTCAAGATTTATTGTACGGTCCTGAAACAATCAAACTCTTTCAAAGACCGATTAGCTGGGAAAACACATTTCCATGTCTTTTATTCAATTCGTTTGTTTAGCTGGTAAACAGCTTTGTCGGGGGTCCCTGCTGGGCTGTACCTGTGGGTGTCCTCATTGCAATAGTTCCATCAGCTGCCTAGCTCACAAAATAACAGTCGTTTCCTCATTATTCAAAATTTAGAAATTTAGAACGAGTGGATTAGGAAGAGGGAGCTTTCTGATATTCCTGCCCCATGAAAAGAAATCTGCTGTTCTGAAAAAAAGAGGCGAGAAGATAGCTCTGGGTTTCCAGACAAAATCACAAGGGCTATATATATTTTCCCTAGTATCTCCTGCCCTCCTATGCTTTCTTTGCATATGTACTCACAAGCACACATTCATATTTATCTATCTATTTATAACTCCCCTTTAATGAACCTGAACTCCCTTAACAAGAGGTCGAATCAAGGTGACTGGGTGGAGATAAGCATTTACTGGCTGGATACCCTTCCTGATTCCACGCAGAGTTCGCAGTAGATTTTTTTTTTCCATTGTGCCCTATGACAGAAACATCAGCTGTAATAGCAATAGCAATAGCAGTAGACTTATATACCGCTTCATAGGCCTTTCAGGCCTCTCTAAGCGGTTTACAGAGAGTCAGCATATTGCCCCCAACAATCTGGGTCCTCATTTTACCCACCTCGGAAGGATGGAAGGCTGAGTCAACCCTGAGCCGGTGAGATTTGAACCGCTGACCTGCTGATCTAGCAGTAGCCTGCAGTGCTGCATTTAACCACTGCGCCACCTTGGCTCTTGTACCTAAGATTGAACTCTCAACCTTCTGAGCAGGAGACAAGCATCTTCACCACTAGGCCACCATGCTTATCATCTGTCTGTCTATCATTATCTATCTTTCTATCTGTCACTCTGTCTGTCTTTCTATCTGGAAAATAATTAGGTGATCCAGGATTCTTACAATGACTCTTTTTTTATATACTTTTGGTCAAAGAATAGGATACAAGTTAAAACCAAGGAGACAGGATAAAACTGAAAGTGCATCCTTTGGGTTGATGCAGCATAGGACAACATGATGCCAGTTAAACTTTGTGACAAAAAATTCTCTAAGAGTTAGGAACTGGGCCATTTGTAGGCTTCAGTGTCTGAGGACTCTAATAACCACTTCAAGGGGAATTTTAACTTAAGAAATATGAAATTCAATAAGTTCTTATATTTTTTGTAGACTTAGTTGGAAAAGAATTCCTATGTTGATTAAATGGTGTGTTCTTTATTAGACATAAGTTCTTCCACTTCTTGTTTTACATTAATGATCCCTTACCATGCATACATGTGCCAAAAAAGTATAAATGATCTAAAATCACTTTTAATGTTATACATAAAATTAACGTAAGTCTCATTTTTGGTTTGTTATAGTTTCTAAATCGAGATACGGGTAGTCCTCAATTTATGACCACAATTGAGCCCAGAATTTATGTTGCTAAGTGAAAAATTTGTTAAGTGAATTTTGCACCATTTTATTTTCTTGCCACATTTGTTAAGTGTCACATTTGTTAAGTGCCACTGGAGTTGTTAAATTAGTAATTAAGTTGAATGAATCAGGCTTCCCCATGGACTTTGCTTGTCGAAAGGTCGCAAAAGATGATCACGTGACCCATGATCACGTGACCCGGGGACACTGCAGTCATCATAAATGTGAACCAGTTGTCAAGCATCCAAATGTAAATCATGTGACCATGGGGATGTTGCAATGGTCATAATATGAAAAATGGTCATAAGTCACTTTTTTCTGTGCCGTTTGTATTTCCAATGGTCACTAAGCAAACTGTTGTAAGTTGAGGATTGAAGGAGGAGAGGTCAGATTAAATCAATAGTGACAGTAATATACTAAATTGTTTTTATAGGAAAACAAAGTTTAGGAATTCTGAGCCAGACTATACAACACTTTGTATGCATTTCTTCTAATTCTTATTCAAATATATAGACAGAAATGTTTGTTTTGGGTTCTTCCCTCTAGCCTAGTATTACATCTATTAAATCAGGAATAGGTAACCTGTGACAGCCAATACTCTTTTTTTTAATCATTCTGCCAATGTACCTGATACTTCCTACAATTTTTAAAGGTAAAATAGTTAAAAGCTAGTAATATGTGCCATAGGTTGAGAAGAGGAACTCATGGGATGAAAATCTGCAACTTGCCTAAGTTTATCCAAGGTTTTCTATTGTAATTCTATCCTAATTTCTGATTCCTAGAAATATTAAGTCTGTCCCCTGGCATACAAAACTTTGAGACTAATAATGGGAAATAATTACTTTTCTTCTCATGTTTTTATCTTAAAAAACACAAGTGCTATATAATGCCACTAGAATAAACTGTCTGCATGTCATAACTCCAATTCTGATCTATTCATTGGTTTTGATATAAAAAGCAAATAAATGAAAAAAACCCCTCACAGTTGGAAAAAGCAGTAAGCATTCCAATTTGTAATCCTTAAATATTTTACATGAAAAGTCTCTTATTCATTAAGAATGTGCTTTTATTTCTTGACATGAGGAAAATGACAGTAACATCATTCTAAACAAAATTCTGTTTAAATGTAGATTTTGAGTCACTGCCAGGATTTGATAAAACTTATAACTGTACATTACAATTGCTATAAAAATCAATAGAGCTCTTTCCAGGGAGATACATTTCTCATGTCCAAACTGCCTGCATTTCTGTGTGGCACTTTTCCATGGTTCTTATTCTTCCATGTTACAAATGAAAAGCTTAGAGCCTAATAACACAAACAGAGCTAACACCATCATTAATAGGGCAAACTCAAAAGGCTGTTTTATGATTAGAATGTTTATAACAGGGAAAACATGGAGTAGAACTTGAATTGGGCAATGCCTTGCGAGCCTTTCCAAACGCAAACTCATTTATCCTAATGTTCTGCCACCTGGGGTATGTACGTTGGCTTCTTTTCATGATACATTATTTTGATAGAAGGACAAAAATAGACATTGGTTGAATCCAGACCAGACCCAGGGGGCTACGTGGTAGGATCAAACCTCCTAACACTTTTATTTCCATTTCCTACCATACCACAGGCTAATTGGAATTTACCTGTTAGAAGCTTTTCTTTTAAAGATTTCTACAAAGGAAAAATAATGAAGAATGTAATGGGGGTGTGGGTGGAGATTTATTCCTCTTTCCTATTTCAGAGGCCATTTCCTATCCAGACCTCTCATTCCCTTTGTACTAAACAAAACAAATCAGTAAGGTCTAGAAATTAAATGTCAGGAATGCCTGTCACCAGAAGGCAAAATTGTGTAATTGCATCTCACTTACTTTGGCCATGTAATGTTGGGGAATTCACTGGAGAAAGCAATTATGTTTGGAAAAGTTAGCAGTAAAAGTCAACGAGACCATCATCAAAGAACATGGTGGCAGGACACCATTGAAGCTGACACCAGCCAGAGCATAGAAGAACACAAAGAAGTTGTGCAAGATTGGAAGATGCGAATCACCAAACAAATGTTGGACATGACTGATTGCTAATATCATCATCAAGAGTACCAAATTCAGGCTGCAAAAATGTAGACCGACATGATATTTTAGCCAAGCGCTATGGGCAGCTGTCTCTTTCTTCCTAGTAATGAAGTTATCAACTAGAACTTTTAAACCCAGATTGGTGATCAGCCCGCATATTGTCAAATTCATTCAATGCTAAACATAACTTGAGTTTTGAGATTATATTTATGTAGTCATCCTCTGGCCTTGTTCCTCCAATTTTATCTATGAAATATTTGGCGAACCAGGAGACTAGATAAAATAGGGGGGGGGGGGCAATCTGGTATCCCCTGAGTCAGAAGACTAGTTTAAGACTTCATGATATCATTAACCATTGCCCTGTGGACCAGATGGCCAGCAGTAGGCAAGGCAGTCAATAGATGTTGAGTTGAGGGTTTTCTTTCCAGGTCTTGACAGGGAATTATGTAATGGAAAGGACTTCTTTTTTTAATTGTCTTTTCTTTCCAGGCTTGGTGGACTAAATGGGAAAAATGGAACAATTGATTATATGTGGTATTCATGCAATAGAAGTGGCTCATTTGAGTTAATCCTAAAGAAATTTATTTTTCATTCAGTTTAGGTCAATTAATCCCTGACCCAGTTAATAAAGTTCTGGACTGAACTTCGTTTTTAAATATAACAGGATTCCTTTTTATGTATTCTGTCCTCCATTTGGTCTCATTTCCTCCTAGATTTGATTTCTATAACTCTGACCATCTCGATGAATTTCTTCTAAATTTAAATACATTTTAATTTTTTCTGCACATCATCATACTCACCAAATCAGATTTGGGGGTTTAATAACAAATATAAAACATCAAAGCTGCCACTAGTTAACAGAAATAAAAATATTCTGTCTCTTTGTTTCCTTCTGTAACTTTGTTAGAGTCACATTACAATTACACCAGAATTAAAGTCACTCAGAAAAGGGCAAAAACCAGGAACTTGCCAAATAAAATTGACTTTTGCTAACCAATCTACTGATTAAACCCATCAGACACAATGAATTTATATATCCAGGAAACAAAGTGAATTAGAAGAGTGTTTCAGTAACAAAATCAACTCCACTATTTTAAATAATCAAGTTTAATTCCAATTGAAACATTAATTATACCTTTGAGATATTACTAAAAAAAATACATACAAATGCACATTTGTTTTCTGTCTAAAGCTGACCAGGCATTTTTCTCAAAATGGTACATCTAGTTACTATAAATACATAGACATACACAGAGAGAGACCTACTAGTAACACAAACTGGGGGCTTCTCTGCTTTAATCAGTGACCTAAGCAAAATAAAGAAAAAACAAATACTTGTGATGCTTGCATCACCAGATCAAGTACGACCTGATTTAATCTCAATAAAGAAAAGAGAAAATAAAAAGCTACTAATCACTCCTACAACAAATTATTAATATAATCCTCCTTACGGATTCCACTGAACCCTGACTAAAGTGATTCATTATGGGAATCCTAAAGCATTGCAATTTGGAAGCAAAATCTAAAGAAATAAGAAACAAGGAGGTAATAATTTTAAATTTTGTGGTGGTTTTAAAATTATTATCTTAAATGCAAAAAAGGTAACTTTTTTTAAAAAAAATCAGGGTCTAATTTTTTGCCTTTTCTACAAGGTTTCATCCATGTTAATTTTTTTAAAAATCACTCCCTTGAATGTGGGGAAAAGTAATGTTTTGAACGATAACCTGCTTTATCTTTTCACATCACAGACACTTAAGTTTGATAAATTTTAAACAGAAACATGCACAGGCGGATACACGTGCATAACTTTTCACATAGCTCAGTAAATATTAACCATATAGGACTGTCCACAGACATACATAACATTCCAAAGTTTAACTGGTAGTACAAATGTTGTATTCTTGCAGACAACAACCTTTAATAGCAAATCTAATGTATGCATTTTGGTAAGAAAGCAAGCCAATTTTTCCCTCCAGCAAGCAATGAAAATTAATATAGCGACGTGCGTCTGTTTGAGGCTTTCAAATAAAAATAAATTCCTAGTGTGGGTTTAACCAAAGGTCTGCAACAGAGCAAGACACATCTTGCCATCAACGGTAAAGCCATACAATATTTTGAGGTATCTGAGAAAACACACAATCACTATGTTTTAACATTTGTTTAATAAAGAAAGAGGATTTGCCAGTTTTGAACGCCTGATTTGTAACACAATAGAAATGTTGTATCCCTCTCTCATTGGGTATAATAATTATAAGGTAGTGCATAGTAGTATCCATCCCTTAGTGCCCATTTATTACGTACAATTTTTAGAATTTTTCTAGTACTTGCATTTCTAGTCCCCAGTATTCTATATTGTGCACTGGTGTGCTTGTGGGTCAGATGCCAAAAAAGGTGGACATCAAGAATCCTTACAATTAATAAAGATTTATTTAAAAGGTGCCCATGCTGCAGAATCCTATCGTGTGCCAAATTCCTGATGAGGAAGAAGTGCCAGAATCAACTTCCTAAAAGGTTGCTTTTATTAGGCAAGTTTAATAGGCTTCGCCGTCTCCCCTCCAACCCCTGGAGTCGCTTAATTTAGGCATCAGCAAGGGAAAGTTGTGCATTAGAGAGGATTAGCCACGTTGTTAAGCAAGTAGCAAGGATTGGGGTGCCTAGTTAAAACAAAAGTTGGAAATAATTATCTGACTGGGGTTAGGGCAGGAAATTTGCTCTCCCACCATTTGCTGAAGTAAATAGGTAGAGCCAGCTTGTTTAAGCAACAACTTTTTAAGGTGTTAATTAAAAAATGCAGGTCAATCACAGGACATCCTAATAGCCCCAGGCGATTCTACCACTGTGGTGCCTTCCTCCTCTTCCTGCGCGGGAGAGGAATCACCCACCAAATCTGTCAATTAATGTTATGGCAATGAGTGCTGTGCAGACCCTTCCTCCTCCATCTTGGTTTTGAAGCCTACAGACACAAACTTGGTTATTGTGATATTCGGCAAGGTGTCACTTGTCAGCTACCCTAAGTCATTTATTTATTTATATATTTATATAATGTATATGGGCAGCCATATCACAGCAGTGACTTTCAGAAGCACTTAAGGAGTACAGCAACAGCTATAAGCAACGACCCATAACTTCCAAGGCAAGCGATACAAGCCAATCATTTAAAAAAACATATCAGTAGCAGAGTTCATCTAACTGTTCAACCTGAATCCCTGGGGAAACAATCAGAACTTTGTGAAAAGTTAACTGGGTTAAGCACATCTGGATATCCAGGTGTTGCTCTGCCTGATGGTGGTGTCCATGTTTCTAATCTATTCATGAACATGATCAAATTGAAGTCTGGGTATAAAACCTCCTGCCTATATTTGGATATGCTACACTTTAGCATGTCCAAATATTGGTTTTTGATCTTAAGGTTTTAACAAAGACTTACAGGTGACCATCAATCACAAAGGGAGGCAAACAGGTGAAACAATAAGGCAGGTTTCAGTTGATAGTCAGGCAAGCAGCATATCTTTCCTATTCCCTCATAGAACATCTCATGGGTTCAAAGGAAACTTTTCAAAGATGTGCCAGTCCACAGCAAATTATCCCATTGATGTCCCAGATGCCATGGAACTCTTCTCTAATCCCAGCGTGGTTCTATCATAAGCAGCCCTTTGCAGATGAGCAGATGGGAAAAATGATGAAAATGCCACAATGCAAGTTTCTGATAGGAATGGAGGGAGCTGTTGCTGGGGTGACCGAGATGAGTGTATTGACTCCTTCCAGTATAGCATATTGGCCTCTGACTGCATACCTGAGTATTGCTTTGTGTATTTGGAGAATAATTCTATCGCATTAGTGCCTTTGGTTGCATTATATACTGCACTGTCTTCCTGATATATTAGAATATACCAAGAACCTGAATATCTAACATGGCTGCCAGGAGATGAAAAACAAAGAGCTGATTTTTTTTTATTGCCATGCTGTCATAAATAGTAGTCTCATGACCTTAGAATTACCCCCCCCCCCAATCATTTCTCAGTAATCTACTCTGGTAAAGGACTTTAATAGCTGACAGGATTATTATTCAATGGAACCAAGAACTGTACGTGTTATATTCAAAAAGGCAGAGACAGAAACAGTCTCGATGCAGGAGAATATTTGTAGGTTGGGGTTGAACTGTGTTCAAGTTTCCAGTTTCCCAGTTAAAAGTATAATTAAATCTGTCCATATGTTGTGAAATTAAACACTTTTTATCATTTCTTCTGACTTCTACTTGCTGTTCATTGATGCATTCTGCTAGCTTTCTGCCTGTTTATCCTACATAGGTAATAGCTGTTACAGTCCTTACACTATATGTCAGGGGTCTCAAACACAAGGCCTGCGGGCTGGATCTGATTGGACCCACCCCATGGGGGTCTGGAAAATGTAAGTGGCCAGCCCTCATCTCTTTGGCTTAGTCTACCTACATTGCTTTGTCCCGGTTTACCCAATGCGAAGAAGAAACATCAGGCCAGCCTGGCTTCGGCCCGATCCACCCAGTGTGAAGAGGAAACATGCCAGCAGTTTGGGGAGTGGTTTCAAGCTCACCATGCCCATTCACTTGGCCACATCCAACTAGTCAGGCACACCTGGCCAGCCCCCCCCCCCCCAGGTCAACCACAGCCCTGATGTGGCCCTCAATGAAATTGAGTTTGACACCCCTGCTAAATATTGTTGATGACTTCTGTGTTTTTCTTCTGCTTCTGGTCTTTTAAGTTACTGGAATATTTTGGAGGGCTTCAGCTGATTTGCATGCTACGGTGATGCCATATGGTTATGACTAGTACTAATTCGTGGTAGTTTAATGCATGGCAGTGCTAGTACAGCTTGTGTTGGTTGTGGTACATTGTGTTGAGTGGTCAGACACTTTTTGATGAAGTTGCATGGGTATCCGTTTTGTAGGGAGATGTATAGATGTTGTTCCCTTTTTCTGACATTCACTTCTCTTGCAGTGTCTTTGTGCCCGTCTACGTAGCATTCTTACAGAGTTTCTCTTGTGGGAGGTTGGGTTGTTACTTTGTGGGAGATTGGGCTGTTACTTTGGTAGTGCAGCACGTAGTTGGTGTGGGTAGGAAATATTGAACAACCATAATTCCTCATTCTTATAATAGTTGCTTACTTGGAACCTAGGAAATAGAAATACAGCATCATCTCTATATTTCACGGAGGGACAATTCTCCGTGGAATACTGTAAAAGCTAAAGGACTCTTGTGTCACCTGGGGCAAAAGAAGAACAGAATTTTGCTATCATCTCTTCATGCTGTAACATGTTGTGGTTGATCTCTAGCAGCAGCTGCTTTTGAGAGAAAGGTGATTAGAACTTGTAAAGACAGGCTGCTCTGAGCCACATCCTTTTCATTTAGGGAAAGGCCGTGGTTTTTTTGATGCTGCTGCACGGAGGGAGAGTTTTGTAAGAAAGCGCAAGAGATTAAACGGAATGAAAAGCTTAGGAGGGCAACGTTTCAGGACTTGTGGATGTTATAGATCAGTAGTGATACTTAAATATAGACATGTAGTTGAACAAAGCTTCCTAATTTTATGAACAAGCTCTATTTAATTTATGGCTTCCTCTTTCTGCATTTGTCAGAGCACATGCAGCAAATGAACAAATCACCCAATTTTCATAATTAATGTGGGCAGCACACACAACAGATGAAGAAACTATCCGATGTTCATAACCAATTCTCTTTGTAAACCAAACTGGTATGCAAATTTAAAAAAACCCCTAAGATCGTGTGTACTATGAAAAATATTTAAAAGAAGCGACATAAATGCCAATTTATAATTATCAATGATTTAAGTGTGTGTAAAATGCAAAGTTCTTTAGAGTAGTAGGAATCTGCAAATTGAGTAAATGTTAATCAGTTAATATGATTGCATACCTACTCATGAGTAATTTTTACTAAGTTTAGTGAATAAGATTGCAAATAAATGACGATTCTATGAATATCATATAATAGAAAGTGTATCCCTTTGCCTCATAAAACAGGTCCTTCTTCCCCTTCTCACTGTTTTGTTTAAACTTCTGGTTCAAAGGTTCCCTGCTCTTTAGAATGATTTTTTTAGCCCTTGTAAAAATTATGAGAGTCCTCTTGTCTCTTAAATGTACACACACTCTGATGTATGTAAGCATACATTCCCTCATATGCCAATATATTTATAGAACTGTATTCTCATATGCACAGATTCAAATCCTACCCCTTTCCCCAAAGATCCTTAGGCACGTTGAGATGGCTGAGTGAAGGAAATCAAAGCTGTAGTGAGCATCCAGACTGACCAAGGTCCTTCCAGTAATTCTCTTGGGCAGAAGCCAGAGGATTTCCTCACATCTTTGCTGACAGGGAGATATTTTTCCTGGACCTTACAAGGAGAAGGACTCCCATAAGATGGATGATGATAGCAGCAGGAAGTGGTGGAAAAAAGGCTTTGGGGTGAAGGGAGGTAACCGTAAGGTGACGGTGATATACTTTCTACCAAAATAAGAAGTATAGAAGATGTTTTCTCCAGCAGTTTGTTGTCAAATCCTTGGCAACTGCTCACAATATCAAAGTCAGTTCCTTTTTTTTTTTTTTTTGGCAAATAACCATCCTTTTTTCTGGGTCTCTGCAGCCCTTTAGACATATTCTGTGGGCAGAGATAAAACCCAAGGGGTCACAAGAGCTATCAGGGAGAGTGCTAATGACAAGATGAGAGCAGGGGGGGGGGAAGCGAGTAAGGGGGGGCAGGCGGGAAGTAGCATTCTGGTACTGTGCCACTGGATGAACCGGTTCCAAAAGGTACGCTAAATTTCACGAACGGGTTCTAGCGTACCAGTGCAAACCGGCTGAAACCCACCCCTGACGATACGATACTATGTCTTTATTTTGTCAATTTGGAAAGCAGCCCAATTTAAATTAGAGATGAAGCTAAGGAAACTGAAAATTAGTGGTTTGTTTTTCCCATTGATTGTCATGTGAAGCCCAGGGACACACATAGATAAACATATATGTTAAGCTACATATTGTGTATTTATTAGGACTTATAGTCTTAGTTCTTGAGACAATTTGTAATCACACATATACTCAAGCACAACACCAATTCAAATTAAAATTGGTACAATAAAACCAATTAATATACAAAACAAAATTAGCATACAAACTAGATAGCAGTAAGGTGGTTGTCAAACTCTAAAACAATGCAAATTAAAATGCAAATGAAATACAATTAATTGGGAAAATAAAAAGTTCCTCCACCTGGCACCAAAATAATACTAATGTGTGAGCACCTGTTAAGTCTCTCTGGGGAGGACATTTCATAAATGTTTACCACAGAAAAATTGCTAGAGACCAATTTCATCTTCTTAAGTGAAGAGGAACATCTAAAGGTCCAGGTGAGAAAAGGAGATTCTTCAGGTAATCTTCTCTTAAGGTGATTAGGGCTTCAGATGTCAAAACCAGTACTTAATTTAGCTTAATAGATTGGGATAATATCAAAATACACACAAGGATTTTGATGATTATGAAAAAAAATCCTACATTTTTTTTTATATTTTCCTATCTTGCAAGCAAAATTACGCATTCTCTGAGGTTAAAGTCAGTTGAAGTTCATTTGGATCGATGTCTTGTGCAATTGGGGAAAACTATTTTATTAATTCTACTATAGACACTTGAGAGGCAATTTCTAAGAAAAGACTAAAATATGTAGAACTATTTTGTGTTAAGAAGTTTCTTTGATATAGAACAGAAAAAGAAGGAAGGTCCTGCACTGGAAAATTGAATTTTGAACAGGACGAATATTAAGAAGAAAGCCCCTAAATGCGATTGAGCCTGGGAAGGTCACTAATACGATGACCAACCTTTTCAGCTTAGCCAAAGATGATCTGAAAATGATCTTAAGTCCTTGAACAATAGTGTGACTTAAGGAGTGTTTGTTTTGAAAGGGTGGGATCATATTTCAGTTAAGGATACAACTAAAATATGCAAATATATTGTTTCTGAAAACTAAACAATGTTGGTTTTGAGGATTTTGTGTCAGAAAAGTGTAAAGTCTTCTTTGACAGTATTCTTTTCACCAACTTGCAACCTACTGAGTTCCCAAAGAAATGTTGTGATCCTGTTTTGTGCATTCTCTTTCTCTGATTTTCTTTGTGTGACATAACCCACACATAATTGTATGGCTAGTGAAGTTATGATGTTTGAGTCTTGTGTGATATACTCAAATTAGCGGTAGTCTCTCTCTATATTTCTTAAAAATTATTCTGCAAAATACCAATTTTCCCAAACAACTTTAATGTAACTCAAAGCTAGTTCCATGATCCAAGAGAAAGGATTTTGTGGGATGGATCATTCAGTTCAATATTCTATCCATAAATTAAGAAGCAAGTTTGTCTGATGACTCTTTAGAAGTTGAATGAAAACAATGGTCTCCAGGCTTTTGCATGAAAGTTCACAGAGCATAGTAATTTTAAGTGAAGAGCCATTGAAGTACCCTGAGCAGAATTTGGTAGCATAGTATGAATTATGGCTTTGACTTGGAGGATACTAATAGATCTGCCAAGTCTAATAGGTGGAAAGCAATAGCCCAGATCAATGTTTCTCAAACTTGGCAATTTTATGGTGTGTGAACTTCAACTCCACTCACCAGCTGGAGAGTTCTGGGATCTGAGGTCCGTGCATCTTAAGGCTTCCGAGGTTAAATGGCCTAAATACTTTTATCCATCAAAGAAGAGAGGCATATTTTATTTTACAGCTGGCTGGCACAGATGTGGGGGGATGGGTGGAGGGCTGCTAATGTAAGCAGTTACTGTGAGGGAACTGACACTACTTTAAGGATTATCTCGATGTCGTCTGGGTGATTGTTTACTCCCCCATGCTGAGCTTGTATATTTTGAAGATACAGGTAAGGCAGAAACTCTGCAAGAGCCTGGCATTATGTACAAATGGAGAAAATGATCCCACAAAAGGCTGCTGCTGCTGTGATTTTCTCTCATGCAGAGAATGAAACTTGTGAAGGATTGAAGTTAAAAAAAGACAATGGCCAGGAGTGAACCTGTGCGGGAATCTTTACTTCAACACAACATTCATTTAGCCCTTAGGATATGCAGTCACTGGAAATGCAGATATTTGATTGATTTCAAGCATTTTAATATTCATGGACCTAAGTCAACACACTTGGGGAGTTTTATCCCAACTTTGAATGAAACTTCAGCATTTTTGCTAAACTTTAAGCAGTATGTGTTGAAACCTCAAATCAAAGGCAAACCATTTAAACGTCCTAGTCTAAAAACCCATTGGAAATTTCATTTATACTGTATATAAACATAAACTTTGAGTTTTTCTTAAATCTACAGTTAATCTAAGTTTTGAAATTCTAGAGTAGGACTGGTAATATCTTCCAATTTTAAACTTCCAGGTTTTCCCACTATGTTCGGTAAACTTTCTGCAGAAATAGAGACGGTTTGGTGGGGGGAGGGAGATGACATAGGTATATGGTAAACTTTGACTGGCGATGTTACAGGTCCTTTGATTAAATCTCTATTAGATAACTTTCATGTGAAACTATTTTAAATAAATGGGAGATATTTCTATAAATCAGCTTAAATGGAATTGAAATCTAGGTCCTCATGTAACAATTGTTTGTTCAGCAACTGTTTAAACTTATGATGGTACTGAACAAGCAGCAGTTACGATCAATCTCATGCTTATGTTGGCCACAGATATTTATGGTCACATGACTGTAATCTGGGCTCTCAGTATAAAAGCCCATAATGACACCAAACATCTTGCAGTGACGGGATCACCATCTCTGACCTTCTTTGTGGAAAGAGGGACATATAACTAAGGCAGAATATCAGCAAATAGCCCGAGCCTGTAAAGATGAAGTGAGGAAAGCTAAGGCTCACAATGAAGGAAGGCTTGCCACAAAAGTAAAAAATAACAAAAAAAATCTTCTTCCAACATGTTAAAAACAAGAAAAAAGTTAAGGAAACAATTGGTCCACTGCTGGGAGAAAGTGGCAAGAAGGTGACAAGCAACAGGGAGAAAGCAGAACTACTTAACTCAGTTTTTGCATCTGTCTTTACACAAAGGGATAAAACAGTCCAACCTATCAAAAACAGCACCACAAAAATCAGATTAGGAACACAAATTGAAATAGGGAAGAAAATGGTAAGTGAGCATCTGTCTACCCTAGACGAGTTCAAATCACCAGGACTGGACGGATTACACCCCAGGGTTCTGAAGGGACTGGCAGACGAGATCTCAGAACCACTGAACTATATCTTTCAGAGATCCTGGAGCACCGGGGAACTACCAGAGGACTGGAAGAGAGCTGATGGTTCCCATCTTCAAAAAAGGAGAAAAAAATAGCGAGGAAACTATAGACCTATCAGCCTGACCTCAATACCAGGAAAGATTCTGGAAAAGATAATCAAGCAACGAATTAGTAAATACCTACAAGTAAACAAAGTAATAGCCAAAAGCCAACATGGGTTTGTCAAAAACAGATCATGCCAGACTAATCTTATTGCATTCTTTGCCAAAGTGGCAACATTAGTGGACCAGAGTAATGTTGTTGATATAGTTTACTTGGACTTCAGTAAGGCATTTGATAAGGTAGACCATATCCTACTACTAGATAAATTAGAAGAATGTGGGTTAGACAGCATCACCACCAGATGGATTTGTAACTGGCTGACCAACCGTACTCAACCTGTAGTCCTCAATGGAACTGCATCTACATGGAGGGAAGTATGCAGTGGGGGACCCCTAGGCTCTGATTTAGGCCCAGTACTCTTCAACATCTTCATCAATGATTTGGATGAGGGGATAAATGGGGAACTCCTTAAATTTGCAGATGACACCAAGCTGGCAGGAATAGCGAACACTCCAAGACAGGCTTAAGATACAGAGGGATCTTGACAAACTTGAACATTGGGCACTATCTAATAAAATTAAATTCAAGGGTGAAAAGAATAAGGTTCTACATTTAGGCAAGAAAAATGAAATGCACAGATACAATATAGGTGATACCTTGCTCAACAGTAGTAACTGTGAGAGGGATCTTGGAGTCCTAGTGGACAACCATTTAAATATGAGCCAGCCGTGTGAAGCAGCTGCCAAAAAAGCCAACACAGTTGTAGGCTACATAAACAGAGGGATAAATCAAGATCACGTGAAGTGTTAATACCACTTTATAATGCCTTGGTAAGGCCACACTTGGAATACTGCATTCAGTTTTGGTCACCACTATGTAGAAAAGATGTAGAGACTCTAGAAAGAGTGCAGAGAAGAGCAACAAAGATGATTAGGGGACTGGAGGCTAAAACATATGAAGAACGGTTGCAGGAACTGGGTAGTTTAAGGGAAAGAAGAACTAGGGGAGACATGATAGCAGTGTTCCAATATCTCAGGGGTTGCCACAAAGAAGTGGGAGTCAAACTATTCTCCAAGGCACCTGAGGGTAGAACAAGAAGCAATGGGTGGAAACTAATCAAGGAGAGAAGCAACTTAGAACTGAAGAGAATTTTCTTGAAAGTTAGAACAATTGCTCAGTGGAACAGAAGTTGCCTCCAGAAGTTGTGAATGCCTCAACACTGTGGGTCTTTAAGAAGATGTTGGATAGCCATTTGTCTGAAATGGTATAGGGTTTCCTGCCCAGGCAGGGGGTTGGACTAAAGACCTCCAACTCTGCTATTGTATTGTATTGTATTGTATTGTATTGTATTGTATTGTATTGTATTGTATTGTATTGTATAATAATGGCAATTGGAAATGTTAGAGTTTCCATTGGTAAGTAGTATAGTCATGTAATGTCATGCTTTTCTTCTGGTCCCAATTATTATTGTTACATGAGGACTGCTGTAGTAAGTGAAAAACTTATAATAATCAGCAAATATTCAAAGTTCAGCCTTAAAAAGGATTTTCTAATTGCAACCGTAAAATCCAATCCAATTTCATTGTTTTTGCCAATGGTGATATGGCAACATTTGTTCTGAGATAAATGAGGGCAAGTTACGTCTCAGAACTAATCATTCCCAGCATTAGCTACCGTTATTTTCAGCTGGCTAACAATCCTACTTTCATCCTATAACCTTCGGTTTCTACACATTTCTGATGTGCACATCTACGAATTTCAGATCTATGCATTACAGCACATCTCTGGCTCACTAAATCATCTCCAACATGCTTGTGATGATGCTTGATGGTGTCTGTGATGATGTCCACAAATAAACACGAGCAGACGGGCTGAAATCTGCCTTGGCACCAACAGCCTAAGGAAAGGAAAGCCTCTGTTCCAAGAGTAATTGTGGTGGTGGTTATGGTGTTATGGAACAGAATCAGATTTCTCATGTCGTCATACAGAATTGTATCTGCTTGGTTGAGCCTCATGTTCTCATATGCAGGGACCTGATATTGTTCAGTTTTTTAGTGTGTTAATATGACAATGACTCCTTTAAGATTGGATAGTGGGATCAAAAGAAAATAATACTCCTACTTGCAATCCGTCTAGAAATATCCGAATAGAAGCAGTTCTAGAATGAGTAGAAATAATGCATTAGGGCAAACTATCAGTTCAGTGGTAGCACCTAGTCAACGTCATTCAAAGCTAAGTAGGGTCAGAGTTGTTCATAATTGGAAAAGAGACATCCAGGAAATTTTAGGCTTATAGCTTGAATTGGACAGCTTTCCAAACATACTGGAAGCAGTCAAGGGCAAACTATTTCCTGCATAGTCTGAAGAAGACTTTGCTTTTATGAAAAAAATGGAAAACAGCAGTACAATTTTATTCATTTATCTATAGACTGTTTGGCCTTGATGCAATAGTCCCAAGGTGGGAATTCTAACCACTGAACGTGAGCACTGAGTGCTTGCCAAATAATCCTTCATTGGCTCATTGCTGCAATAGTTTTGAACTGAATATAAACTGAGGACTAGTAGGAACCACTTAGTCCCCTGTGTTAGAAGGTTAGATTTTTAAAAGAGTAAATAAGGATAGCTGTGTACTTTGTGGGTCACAAAGGAGCTGGCTCTTAGGACGGAATGGGACAACTTGCCATAGCCAACTTGCTGTAGGACAATTTGCCACATCCAGCAATTCAATTTAATTATTCAAAATAAAAAATGATTTTAATTTTTGTAATTCACATTTCTTTCTGTCCCTCTTTCTGCATCCTTTCTTTAATGATTACCTTCCACCGTTTCTTTGCTATTAGCGTAACTCTGGTCCCAAAGCGAATTCTCCCATGGCAAGTTGGCCATAGCCGGTTGTCCCGTGGTGAGTTGGAAGAGGCAAGTGGGCCATGGCAAGTTGACTGTGGGAGTTGGGCCAATGTGAGTTAGCCAATGTGATTTGGCTGTGGCGAATTGTCATAGACTCCTTTAAGGATTATGTCAATTGGTACAGAACACCTGGAGCCTTCCATAGGTTGTAAACATTTGATATACAGGTGAAACAACTATAGGAATTAAAACCATAGGATGAAGATTATGAACAGAATTATGAAGGTATCACTTTCTTTGGCCCATCCCTCCTCCTCCTCCTCCTTTTTCTTTCTAAATCTGTTTTCTTGATTAAAGCCTGATCTATCGAAGAGGTTACATATTAGCCCAAATTGGCCAGTCCTAAACTCTATTAAATTAACTCCCCTCTTTCCACCATCAACTATGCATTGTTTGTGTCATTTCAACTCAAACCAGCAAAATAACTGACTGTGGTGTGTAGTTTTCAGGAAGACAATGTTTAAAAAATGAGTTTTTACCACTGCAATGGTCTGGTTTTCATTTCCCGGCCAACTCCTGGGATGAGTGGTGTTGACCTGAACCAAAACTTTTTTTTTCCTCTCAGGAGCTTCTCCCACTTTTAAAAATTATGGAAGACCCCAAAAGAGCTTGGATTTTGTTTATTGAAATTTACCATATTAAAAATTAAAATTGATGCATTCATAGAATGTTTATTGAGTCATGTAAAAATATTAACCCATCTGATATTAACATAAATAAAATGTTTTTATGAAACATTGTTATACATTTTAATAAATAAAAAAAAATTACAATGAGAAGAGTGATGTTTCATATTTTGCAAATTTCCTTAATGTCTGAGAAATAATTTTGATTTTGCAGGCTCCTGAGTGATTTAAGAATCCTAGGAACCCATTTTAAGAAACACCGACATAACCTATACTAATCTGAAGGTAAATAAAGCACATTTTAAAAGACAGCAGGATGAGTGGGTAATGAAAACTGTTCAGTCTCCATTGTTGACACTAGATAAACTAAAGCTAAAATCTCCTGAGTGACTGATCAAGTCATTAAGTCATTGTGCCACTTGTAGTCATTACCAAATGTGTCATTAATTTCTTTTCCAAATGACAACAGAATCTATTTCAGAACATCTCCTGCCCTTTGCAAAGGATAAGAAAATTAACTTCTCAGAGATTGTAAGAATCTGGGCACAACATATTTTTCATCCCCCCCCCACCTCATTTTTTGGAGAGTTAGGTTAATTAATGGAATCAGAATAATAGAACTTTTAAGAGCCAGCAACCGTAATTTCATTACTATTCTGGCTAGGAAACCTGGAATCTGAAGGAAACTAAATTGAAGAAAGTTGGTCTAGAAGATTATTAAAAAAAAAAAACTATGGAAGCTGGGACAGCAAAATAGATTGATAGACTATTTAGACTATCGTGTCTAGAACCGTGGAATAGAAAATATCTTGACAGCCAGGCTTTAATCGATGTAATTGTGATAAGAATGGTCTTTTTCCTGGGATTCCGAAAACCTTTCAAAAGGCCTGTGGTGGATGCTTATTATTTATCAAGTGTCAGGCTTTGTTGATTTTGTTGTTTATTAGACCATTTTAGTCTCTGTACATCCTACCTCAGGTTTTAGCAGCTTTTATGCTTTCCCTGTTTTGTTTTTTTAATTGTTCAGAGTCTATTGCAGCTGACAGCTAATTCCAAAAGGTAAATGTAAATAAATAAACAAGCGAGCTGCAGACTGGGGGTTATTAGAGCAATCAGGAAAGCCTTGAAAAAGAAGAGACTCAAATGTTGTGATCTCTTCAAGGCAGGACATAAAGCGAGATTTGGACGTAGCATGAAATGGGGTCAGACTATAAGATCTCCTGGGGGCCCCCATCTATCCCTTCTATCTTCTTATACATTTACTGAGTCTTGAAGTAAAGCAGAACCCTTGAACTCGGGAAATTCAAATGTCAAACCACAAGACCTGTTGAGGCCAAGTCAGCTGGGGGTCTCGCTTGGGAGTCAGGCAGGGGGCTTAGCCACAAAAGCCAGGATGCAACTCGTGCTCCCTGCATGCCCACTGCAGCCTCGGCATGAAAGGGCAATATGGTATAATCTCCTTCTTTGCTTAGAAATAAGGAAGTTAGCCAATAGAAATGGTTTAGCACATTTCCGTGTGAGCTGTTTTGAGGAAGTTATAAGAACACGTTTCTCCCCAAGAACCTCGCTCAGACGTCAAATGTGGGTTTACACCGTCTGAGCCATTTGGCCAAATAGAGCTTGATCTCGCAGTGCAATTCTCCTGATTTTCTGCAACACCTTTATAACTACAAAGAACAGAACCATGCAAGTTACAGTACTCCCTGTGACTCTCTGTGGAAGCAAACCCTGGACTTTAAAGAAGCAATGGAGGAAGGGTATTGACAATTTTGAATGTTAGTGTTGGGGGGGGGGGAAACCTTACGAATAGCCTGGACAGCCCAAAATACAAACAAATGGATCATAAAACAAGCCAACTCAGAGTTCTCTCTTGTGGTACAAATGTGCAGGCTCACATTATCTTACTTTGCACACATCATCTCTGTTAAGAGATCCAGTTCTCTGAAAAAGCCTGTAATACTGTGAAAGGTGGAAGGAAAGGAAAGAAGTGGATAACCAGCAGCAAAGGGGGTAGATTGTTATAGTATCGATGAGGGCACTATTATAGTTTCTTATGGACCTAGTTGGGGACAGATCATGATGGAGAGAATGTATCTAGTTGGTTGCTAAGAGTCGACAATGACTTGATGGCATCCACCATCACCATCACCACCACCACCACCACCACATCAAAGTGATGAATATTTTCTAATAGCTGCTGTTATCTCTGATCTTGTCCAACCCTTTTTAATTGAAATAAGTAGCCACAATCATATTTAATGCAGAAAATTCCACCATATAATTTTTGGGGTGAAAAAGTACTTCTTTTTATAAAGAAGATCCTGAACTCCTCTGCATTTAGTTTCGAGAGGGAAAACATTTCTCTCTATTTATATTACCCATATTCTACCTAGTTTATGTCATTCCAGGCCAAATGCCCTTAGTCTCTGTAGGCTTATAAGGGACTGGCCGTATCCTTTGGTCCTGAATGCTGCCATGTCCTATGTTCCTGTCTAAGGTCCAGGCCTAGCCGAGAATATTGCATTAAGGTCTTTCTAATTGTTTTCTTTCTTCTCTCTACGAGAGATGAGAGCTGTCAGGCCTTCGAGATTGAAGTCCTCAGGGACTAACCAGGGAAACAAGGAAGGGAGACATAATATATTGAAATATTGCCCAATAGTGTCATTTATGAGCTGTGGAGGTCCGCTGAAGCCTCAGAACTGTTGGAGCAGGATAAAGTCATATAATTCAATTCAGAAAGAACTTGATCCGTACTAAACAATAAGGGTCACAGGTCATTTGGAAAAGCAAATGTTAGATTTGTGCCAATGGCAAACAATTCCTTCGGGGGGGGGGGTTGCAATTTTCAAAAGGGTAGGGGACTGTCTAAAGAAAATTGACACCCAATATTTACTTGGAGTGATTCAAGTTGACTAGACTGACACTTAAAAGACACTTTTGTAACTCAATAATGCTCACTTTAAGACTCAAAACAGGTAAACCACTACAAATACAATTCAAGTGAGAGATGACTTGAAATATGTACATTAATATAGTGATCGATAATGTAGCTAAAAGAAGATACTGTCAGAAACTGACCAGAGGCCACATTCGATGTAGTTTATTGGGATTCTAGATCAAAACTGCAGATGAAATTCACACTTTAGATGACTACACAAAATACATTAGCTCCAGGTCTTTATGTTCAGCATTTCAAAAAGGGATATATAGAATCTATCAGAATGGTACCTTAAGATTTGGAGCAGAGACAGAGATACAGATGTTACATTGATCCATGCCCAGATGTATGGGGTTTTATATGATTTCACCTTTGAAACCGTAGGGCATCAGGATCCAAATAGCTTCTGAGACTAACATACTGCATATAATCATCCAAAGTACACTTATGGTATTTTGCTTCCAGGTATTGGAACCGTATAGAATAACGTCTGGCTACCCACCTCTGATTGGTAGTAGTGATTCCTAATGGACAATGTAACAGAAAACACCACCGTGTAAAAACAGAAAAAAAAATTTCCCCATTCCATGAGGGATGTATGTGGAGGTCATGTAGTGTATAAATATGTAATGAATAGATTGGAGCATGGCCGGTAATATCCCAACGTATCTCATGGGATTGTCATTACGGAGAACATATTAGACAGGAATTAGACAATATTCTGCTGTCCAAATTAAAAGTGGGATGTAAATTGAATGAATAAAATAAAAACAATATGTATCTCTCTACTCCAAGAGCTTAAAGAAAGATGAAGCATATACTATTGTAATAGATTTTAAAAAGAAGTAAAATGTGATAACTGGGACATGAGTAGGAATATTCCATTTTGCAATATTTTATTACAGCTCTTGTTTGTACCAAAGTACTAATTTAGCAATCAGCTTAAGAAATATGGCTCATCTAGCAAGACAACATTAACTACATACAGATGAATGAAACATTTGGATTCTAGCAGTCCAGGTAAATAAAGCTTTATTGTATAAAGTCAAGGTTTATTGCAGTCTTGGAGGCTTTGGGGTTTTTGGAGTGAAAGGAAAATCAATGAGTAAGTTTAATAGAACAACTTTGATCTTCTCTCATAGGTTTATTGCTTTTGCCACCTCACAATTGGCTATAAAGAATTATCTAACAAATGGAGAATGTGGGAGTTGTAATGAGTAGCAGGAATTTGATGCATCATAAAAAAAGCTTTGCAAAAGTAACTTATCAAAGATAATAGCTGCCAGATGGAATTTTTAAAAATGCCATTAGTTAATTGCCTGGGCAGTTGCAAACATTAGTTGCTAATGGAAGAGGTTTGTCCTTGTGCTAGAAACAGATTTGTATTAAAGGTGGGAATTGAAGTGTGTTGCTCACACAGACACTGAACACTGTTGTGCTAGCTGTCATCACTTCTCTGTAGCCAATGGGGGGAAGAACTATTAGAAAGGATTGCTGCAAATAATAGCTGAGATGACAAGCTGTCTTGTGCCACATAAAAGGATAACAAATATACTGCAGCTTGCCTGAGTTGTGCAGTAGTCAAAAGAGTATCAGACACTGTGTATCACACAGGTCCTTTTATGTTTCCCTTTGTTTCAGTAGACTAAAATGGTGCATATTCTACTCCAAGGAGCAGCCCAAGGATGACTATATTGTCCTGTATCAGTGACAGAGCAATCAAGTGGAAGAACTGGTCATGTGAGGCCCTTTTCCAAGGGTCACTGATTTATGAGGGGGGAAAATATGTTAAAAACCACAATCTTTGGCAGGTGGGACAGAAGCTGACAGTGGGTGAAGCTGGCACTAGATTCTAAGCAGCAGATGAATTAATAATATTTCTGCATTGTTTTTAGATTTTCCCCTCCTATAATGGTTTCACAGTTCTATGAAATCTGGTGTTTACTCATGCTTAGTAATACTTAGCTTTAAAAAACAAACAAATACCTCCATTTCATGAAGAAGAAAGCTGCTTGTATTACATTTTAACTAGATTATTAAGATGGTTTCTAGTATTATTAATTCTATCTATTTTCCTTAGTTCATTCTCATGGCAAGAGGCAGAATATAAGAGTTTAAAAGGAATACTACCTTTGAATGGTCCCATTTGAGTCTAATAAGGATACAAATTCAAAGAATAAGCTAAACTATCAACATATAGATAAAGTTCCATGAAGTTATCACTGTTTGGTAATCCATTTTATTCATCAGTTTTATTCAATATTCATATTTTTGTTGCCATCTTTCTATTAAACCTGAAATCTGCCCATAATCCTCTCATCATGTATTCAAGCATTTCAAAAACAAAAATAAACAAGAGGTGTCAGTGGGCATCCTGTCTTGTTCCCTTTTTTAGTTTACAGAAGTTGGTGAAATCTCCATTATTTGTGTTAATATTTACGAGGTATAATTCATGATTACTCATTTTATAAAGTTCTGTACACAACTGTTATCTTTCAAAACGTTGAAAAAGAAACCCATTGCACGTTTCCCAAGGCCTTCTTTGCATTTAGGTAAACCAATGAGGCTTCCTTCGGGTATCCAAAATGTCCAACACATTTCTAACATTGTCCTTTAACTGTATTTGAGGTAAAAGCCCACATTAATCCTCATAAATACATTCTTGCAAAATTATTTTCTGTCTATCAGCTAAAATCTTGCTGAATAAGTTGTAGTCATTATTCAATAATGAATTGTTTGAATGTTGAATGTTTGTTTGAATGTTTGAATGTTTATTAACATTTGTAGGCCGCCCTTTTCCCTGAGGGGACTCAGGGCGGCTCACATAAAATCAGGAAGGGGAATACAGACAATGACGTAGACACACATAAGTAAAATTAATAAGCAACATTCATTCATCATTCGGGAGGGGCGGCTATCCTTGTCCCCAGGCCTGACGGGCTAGCCAGTTCTTGAGGGCTGTGCGGAAGGCCTGGACGGTGGTGAGGGTACGAATCTCCACGGGGAGCTCGTTCCAAAGGGTCGGGGCTACTACTGAGAAGGCCCTCCTCCTTGTAGTTGGCCTATAGTTTCTTATTAAAGCCAAATCTTGTTTCTTTTTGGGTATTATTAATATGGTGTTGGCCTCTGTCTCACTCTCTGAGACTTTTCCTCCCTGCAGTACAGAGTTCATTGTGTTTTGTAAAAGTTGTAAAAGTTAATCCTCAAAACATGTATAATAAGACCCTAATAATCCATCTGCTGCAGGCACCTTTCCTAGTTTAATCTTTTTTATGGCTTCAGAAACTTTCCTTAATGTTATAGGTCTATTCACATTATTTCTCTGCTCCTCTGTAATCCTCAGTAAATTTTACTTCTTTAGATATTCATCTACTTTTTCCAGAGAGATGTCACTTCCCTTATACAAAGTAGAATAATATTGATGAAATGCTTTTTGTATGATCACATTGAACATTAATACAGTATCTCCCTCTGGTAATTTAAATATTATTTCATTTTGTTTTCATAAATTATATGCTAGCCACTCCCTTATTTGCAGATTCAAAGGCTTTTTGCTTCATTTCCATTTCTCTTACTGTTCACATAGATAATTGTCATAGTAAATATTAATTTATTGAGAAATATTTCCCTGACATTTTTTTAAAATTCTTCCTTTCTTTTTATTTCATCCAAAATAGCTTATGTTTTATCTTGACTCTTCTGTTTAGCTCACGACTCCATTGTATAATCTAGTGATAACTTTACTTGCCTCCCCAACATTCTTAAATTAGTGCCTTTAACAATTATTCTCAAAAAAATATTTTAATTCTTTTTACCATTATAGCATCTTTCTGCAGAAACGTTTTGTTTTGTTTCCATCTAAAAGAATTAGATTTTCTTTTCTTAACCAAACTCATGGGATTATGATCCAATGTTTTGGTAATATTTCTACTTTAGAAATTCAAATAGCCATGTTCCTTGAAGTCCAAATCGTGTCTTTTCTTGAAAATTGATGTCTTCCAGAATAGTCATAGTCACTTTCTTGAACTGCCATTTTTCTTCCTCCTTTCTGCTATCAACCCGGCCAAAATTGTCCATCCAATCAAAAGTCCATCCAAACTTTATAATTTGCCATCACTGTTTTTGATATTTTCCTCAGAGGTTTTGTGAAGAGTTTACTCCATTCTAATCCCCCATCAAATCCCCCATTATTAATTTCTCCATTAGTCAATTTTAATAATAAATTCTCAATATCAAAAGTGTTAGTTCCATTCAAATTAACTTCTACCTTTAAAAAATGAACCATGCTCATAATATAAATTCTGATTGTCGTTCTGGGGTTTATCTACAAAACAACTTCATTGTTTGAGACACCAAACAGCAGCACTAGTTCCACTGGAGCAACACAAAAACCATCGACCATGCAACCCCCTGCCACACTCGTGAGTTGATCAAAGCTAGGCCCTCCACAAGCCATTCCCTTAACAGACACACCGACCTACTTATCACAAGAGCCTCACTTGAAGCCTTCCTAAACAGAAGAACATTGACATCCCCTAAACTCTGCTCAAGATCTTTACCTAGCCTGGTAAGGAAACATTCAGAAACCTACCCAGAAGCTCCGAGAATGTAGCTTCATCCTCACTTCTTCATTGGGTTTATGTTCATGCTGAAATAAATTATTCATCCAATTTTTATGTCCTTTTACGTGATATGTGTCTCTTATGGACCAATTATATCTTTCTTCAGTTTTTCAAATAATATATATATTTTTCCTTTTGAGGAGCACTTGCTCCATTTGCATCCCAAATTAAGCATTTGTAATCCGTAATCAAGTGAAAAATGTCGAAGAAGCAACACCTGTAGCCTCTAGTTTAGTATCATCCTTTTGAGATGTTTGTTGCAGCTTCTTCTGGCACCTCCATTTCAATCTCCTTCCATTCTGTTTTGATTTCTTCTGGAAATCTCATTGTTTTCAAAACTCTATTTAGAATTCAATTGAAATGCCAGCTGTTTAAGACTAAAACTCCTTCCATTCATCCCACTGAAATGGTATCTTTTTATATTTTAATCTCTTGGTCAAAAAAGAACACTATTTTCTCTGCAAATTTCTAATAGAAATTTCTTTAATTTGTCTGTACCTTAAGTCTTACATAAAAATGGTGCTGCAAAACGTCTTTTCTTGTCTTCTTCCTGAGTAGTATATCAAAACTTCCTTTGGAACATTTCCTATTCTTGAAACTCTCAAATTTATTGTTTAGACTTTATCAAGTTGTTTTGCATAGCTTTCCATCTTTTAAACAGTGATTTAGCTAAGTTACTGCCTAGTTGCTCAAACATTTTCTGAAGCAAATCCGCTTAATTCTTCTCTCTGCAGGTTGTTCTACTGATCCTCCCTTCCCCTCTATTCTTGGCATTTTTCTGGTGTTAGCTATTATTATATTTTAATAACTGTCTCTTTTATCAATTTTAAAATTTTTATAATGATTTCTTGTTAAACTTTTTGCCAACGTTTTTAAGATCATTTTTTTCTTTATTGCTTCATAATTCAGAAAAAAATTGCCATGTAGAATTCCATCCTGCCAGTCAAAAAACCTCCATTTAGCTATAAATTAATTACATCCAAAAGTTGCTAAGAAATAAGTCTCATACGAACTTTAGGTCTTATAAGCTGCATTATGGCCGTGAGCTCAAGCTTTCCATTTTCCAGAGTTCTTTGCTGGTCAGAATTCACCATCTGGCCATTTATCTTTCGTTGACTGCCATCCCTTCGGCTTCAGGGACGTCGAGTTTTCCCCGAAACCTCATCAGAAGCTGTTCCTGGCGTGATTCCCAAAGTAGGTAATTCCGTGTGGTGATATTGGTGGCACTGCCAGAAAATTGGCAAAGAAAAATTGCAAAGTGATGTGTACCTTTTCCCCTTTGATACATAGAATTCTATCTAATG
Source organism: Thamnophis elegans (assembly GCF_009769535.1). Lineage (NCBI taxonomy): Eukaryota > Metazoa > Chordata > Lepidosauria > Squamata > Natricidae > Thamnophis > Thamnophis elegans. The sequence goes on from NC_045548.1 coordinate 447,493, forward strand.
TTATCGTTTCATATACACTATAATTCAGCATTATATTGCAGAATTAAGCATTTACAGTATTTCAGTCAAGAAATAAAGCTAGTGGGATTCAAACTTTCTTCTGTCTTGAATTTGATGAGGTACCTTGTAAAATAGGATTAACTTTCTCATCTTCAGTTCTGTCAGCTATAGGTATCTCATTGTTAGTTAATATCTTTAGTAGGATCAACCAAAATTATACAAAACATTATATAGATGCCCTCCATAACTGTACAGGTGAAACTCAAAAAATTAGAATATTGTGCAAAAGTTGAAGCATCCTGGTCTTCCATAACACCTCAGCAGTGCCACAGGCTGATAGCTTCCATGCCACGCTGCATTGAGGCAGGAATTGCTGCAAACCAAGTACTGAGTATGCTTATACTTTTCAGAGGTCTGATTTTGTTCTATGTACAATCCTTGTTTTATTGATTGCATGTAATATTCTAATTTTCTGAGATGGTGGATTTGGGGTTTTCATGAGCTGTACGTCATAATCATCACAATTATGACAAATCACGGCTTGAACTATCTTCCTTTGCATGTAATGAGTCTTATCTCATATATTAGTTTCACCTTTTAAGTTGCCTTACTGAAATAAATGAACTTTTGCACGATATTCTAATTTTTTGAGTTTCACCTGTACATCAAGTTGTTATATACACATGCACATACATACAAATAGGATAAGAAGAAAATACATTAGCCCAGATATTCTAATTATGAGATGTACTTCAAGCTGCTATTTTCAAGAGTTATTTGCAAAGATGTGTTGAGTTATAGCACTTAGCCATAGCGTATAGACTTGTAAACTATTTCATAGTATTCAGCCCACTTTAAGTGGTTTACAGAATCAGCATATTGCCGCCAGCGATCTGTGTCCTCATTTTACTGACATCGGAAAGCTGGAAGGCTGAATCAACCTTGAGCTGATCAGGATCGAACTCCGGACAGTGAGCAGAGTTAGTCATGTTTTACTACACATTCCAGGGAAAAAATGACTCTGATATTTTTAATTGCTTATTTAAAAGTTCTTGATTTTGAAATCAGCATATAACTACTAAACATGAGAATAGGAATTGGGAACACATTAACAGATCAGAAATCCATTTTGTTTGTGAGTTAAACTGTGTATATTGAGAACCTCTTTCCTCCCTTTTCTGATATATTCAGTGGATTTTAATTTCATCCCCTGCCCCCAAAACCCCAGAAGTTCAAGTCTGCATGCACAGTTCCCTATTCCCTAATTTTCCTCACAATGATAACCAGAAAGGAAAGGTTGTTATTGGCCTGAGATTTCCCGGTGAGCCCATGGCTGAGATTAGAGTTGGGACTACATTTCCCGGCTCCTAGTCTGGATCTCAGTCACTGCACCAGCCTTACTCCTCCAATTGTCTCTTACGATACTCGTCTGCTTGGATTATGAACCTGCTGACAGGCCCTTTCTCTCTAATTACCATGACCCAGTTTGAGAAACAGTCATTATATGAATAATGGAATAAAAATGCAACCCATCAATCAAAAAGTGCAGTGATTAAATTACTGAGCACAAAGTGGAATCTTGCACTGAGATTTCCGCAAAGAGTTCGAATAGTCTGATAGGCGGTGAGGAAAAAGTAGACACACTCAAACGTCAGCATGACATGAATCTCATTGTTTACTCAGGGACAGACTGTTGGGTTAAGTTTATTTTCCTTAAAGAGGCAATACGAAGTAAGTAGAATAAACTCCTGAATCCTGAAAGTCTTGGTATGGGTTGACAGTTTTGAGGATTCAAAGATGAAAGCCATTTGCAATATCTCTGTGATTGTGATATAATGAGAATAAAGAAGGAGACCAAAGCCCCAATTGTACTAAGCCTGCAATTTACAACCAGAATATACGCCTTGTTTAATATGATTTTTATACAAGCAAAATTCAAGCTTTGCTTCTTGTATTGTGTTTAATCTTTTCATTAAAAGTACTGCTTAAACATTTTCCTCACGTGAAGCATAAATGTAGATGGCAAGAGTAATTAGGTTGCAAATGAAAATGACCCACTTGACTATAGAAATTATTAGGCAGAATTTTTAGTGGCTTTTATAATATCATCTAATATAGCTGTTAAATTGCAGTTCATTGAAATTAGTGAGGGCATTCTTCCCCCCCCCCTGTTCTTTTCTTACACTATTCCTTAAATTTTACATTTGTGGATAGGCACAGTTCTTAGGCACAGGCCTTCCCTTGGGCTATAACTATTTGTTCAGTCTTCAAAGTCGTAATGAACAAGGGGAACTTACGACGGGTCCCCATCGTTCTAGGCTTTGCAGTGTCCCTGCAGTCAGGTGATCCCAATTTCTGATGTTACCTGCTGGCTTCCCACAAGTACCGTCAAAGTATCCAGCTAAGGATTGTGGGATCCTGGGAATCCTGTACTCCAGAGCAGCCCCTGCCTGCCCAGCCTCCCTTGCCTTCTTACAGCCTCTGCCTGCTCTTTTGAGATCTCTGCCAGCCTTCGCACTCTCCCACTGCCCTGCCTGCAGTCCCCACCCCCTTCAGTCCTGACATGCACACACACATGCACACACACATGCACCCCTTCACTTGGACTCCTGCCTCTTCCTACTGACCTGTGCATCCTGGGGTTACGATGGCAACCAGAACTGCCAGGATTGCTATTGCTAAGTGGGGCAGTTCTGTAGCACTTGGACCATATTGCTTAGTAATGTAATTTGGAATCTCCCGAAAACTCCCTGCAGATGTTATTCTATGAAGGGGGAAAAAGCGCTACTCGTAATGGAGCTTCAATATTTTCAACAGTGGCTGGGTTAAATATAAAAAGGAGGCCATTTAATGTTCTGTGGAGAAGGGAAAGAGGAGAAAGAAGATAACTACAGGTCTAAATTAGTTCCAGATAGAGAGATAGACCATTTAATGTATCAAATACCTGCTGACCAAAATCTGGAGACAGCACCAGAATAGCTCAAGACTTCCCAAACATTGTAATCTGGCACTACTTGAACCATCATCTCCAACTTGTTCTGGATGATGCGATAAAAGAAATAAATCAGGTGAACCACTTGATTAAGGAAGATATTTCTTGACAAGATACACACCACTTTCCAGAAATCCTGCAAGAGCCAGAATGACCTTTTCCAAATCTCTGAACAACTGGGCATTGAAATTGGGAAGATTGGCAGAGTTTTGAGACCAAGATGGGCTGCCTGTAGTTCAAGGTCAACCATAGTTGTGGGCATGCTTATCCAGCGCCACATCAGTTTTTTCTGGGAAATGAAAGATTCCCAGGCATGGCTTCCCATTTTGAAAATTTAAATTTTTTAAATGATTTGGCCCTCATGATTGATATTCTAAATGAGATTTCTCTTCTGTCAAATGCCCTGCAGGGGAGAAACACAGATATCACCAAGGATGAAAAGTCGGTATTGCAATCAGTTAAAGCATTTGAAATGCTCAGACGGGGGAAGGGCCCATATGAAAAAAAGGGGGACGGGATGCTTCCTTCAGAAGCCTTCAAAAACATAAAATTAGTTCCAAGTCAAAGATTTGTTTCCCTTCCTTGTGACAATGTTTTGGCAAGCATCATCACCAATTTGAAGAAAAGGCTGATGGATTGCGACCATCTAAAAACAGGTAGCCAAGTGCCAGACACAAACAAATTACTTTATCACATATTTGGAGCCAGATTACTGGAACATTGAAGATGTAGTCTTTCCATGGGCAGAAGCAGAGGCAGCATTGATTGAATTTGACAAAAATTTTAATTATGAAATTGATTTGAACGACTACAGAGATTTTTTGAAAAATGTGATCAAAGATCCAAAGACCTGCAAAATTCCTGACAGTATCAAAAAGGCTAGAAATATTGTCAGGACAATTGCTGTTGATTTAGCAGAGACAGAAAGAGTGTTCTCAAAAATGAACCTCATATGTTCAGAGCAAAGAACCAGCCTAACTGTTCCAAACATTAATAATCTGATGACGATAAGCGTTGTTGGCATGCCTGATAAGAGATGGGACCCAATCCCTACAGTTTAAAAGTGGCTCAGAGCACACCATCACACGGCTGGTGATCCACAAGTGAAGACCAAGAAAAGTGCAACTGTGGAGTCTGGGAACGAAATAACAATTTGGAGACGTCTTCAACTACAAAATCAATGAAAGAGTGTATCTCTTTCCTTGTGTTATTCTTATGTAAGGTGTAAGTGCATGCAATTAAAGTCTTCCTTTCTGTGTCTCTTCTTTGTGCAGATTATTGGAGCAAGGTGGTGAGGTGCTGGTGTAGAAGACCAACAATGACAGTCATCTTTCCTGTTTTATTGTTTTCTGTGCTGGTTTCATCCTTAATGTAGTTGTGCATGTAATTAAAGTCTTCCTTTCAGTGTCTCTTCTTTGTGCAAGCCATTCATTGGAGCAAGGTGGTCAGTTGATGATGTTGAAGACACACAAAAGGTCAGTCATCTTCCTTCTCTATTATCTTGTGTGCTTGTTTCATCCTAATGCAGTGCGTGCAATTGAAGAGTTCATTTCTGTATCTCTTCTTTCTGCAGGCCATTCATTGGAGCAAGTGTGGTCAGTGATGTAGAAGACTGGCAAGGACAGTCATCTTCCTCTGTAAGCAGCTCTTTTATTGTTTTGTGTATTATTTAAGTAGTAAGTGCACAAAATAATAAATTTCCTTTTTTATATCTTCTTTTTATAGGTCATTCATTGGGGCAAAGAATTCAGTGACATCGACTTGGCTACTCCCACCCGATCACATGACTTCCAAGCCACTCCCACTTGATCACATGACCACCGAGCCATTCCCAGAAAACAGGCCACACCTACAGAATAGGTTCTAAAAATTTTTGAAACCCACCACTGGTAGATGCAACAACCTCCTAGGTCCCATCAGAGGATTTCAATTCAATTCAAGGAAAAAACCTGGAAGATACCTCTTCTGGTAAGCTGTGTGGAATAGGTAAAAAAAACTGGCGACAAATCTTTCTGTGCTATAAAGGGCTTTATAACCAACACCTTTAATTGTATAGCCTCCTGGGAGCTTATAAAGCAGAAGTGTTACATGGGCGTACATAGATGCACATGACTCCCTGCTGAATATAGTACACTTAAGCACTGCTGTTAATGAAATGTGAAAATCCATAACTTGAAATCAGATGGCAATTCCATTCCAGAAATGTTGGCTCCAAGTTAACTCATGATTCATATTTTGTGCTAATTATTCTGGCATGTCATTTGCATTTCTGGATAACATTTAGGGCATGGAAGGATGCAACAGATGGATGAAAAAAAAAGCAGATTTGCTTAATAGTCTGATGAAGGTCCATGCTTTTGATTTAAATAATTGCTACTACAAGTGTCCGTCTGATAGAGTTGCTAAACTGATGTTTATAAAATCATCTGGGAAGGATATTGGAGACCATTTAGTGATATATTTAAGTAATGCAAGCTAAGCACTCCAGAGACAGAAGAGCAAAATTAAGAACACATCTTGTCAAGCAGTATATCCTGAACTGACACTTTAAGTTCTGGGCATCTTCAACTTGCAAATTGAAAAAAAATAAGTGTCCTATCACTGTTAGTCTTGGAAAATAGTTACCCATTTGTCCTTCATTTTAGCCAGAGAATGCCTCTCTTCCTCCATAAGACAGACCCTTAATTGTTGACTTGGGGAGGCAAAGTGAGAAGCAAATGCACCATCAACAATTAGCCATGGCTTTTCCTTTTAGACTCAACTAAAAAACATCCAGAGGTGAAGATGATTCCAAAATTGCCCAAGGATTTGATCAATGCTGAAACTATAAAGAGAAAATTGGAAGTGTTTAGGATATTATTATCGACCTTCTTTAATCTCTTGTTGTTTCTTCATATTTTGCCTTCTGTATCATATTTATTAGCCATCTATTCCTTAAGCTTAGTAAATGTGCCTGGTAAACAATAATGCTCTTAGTGTTTTCATGCAAACACTTGACAGCCATGGAAATTTCTCTGTATACTCACTTGTTCATATCTAATCCCCAGAGATTCATGCTATTCAACTTTCTTTCACAAAGGATAGGACAAAAGTAAAGTCAGTTTTACAACCAATAATGAAGATATATATATGTTTGAATATTCTACCTATAGAATTCCTGAATTTGGAAACTCAGTTATGAAAACAGTCAATGGCCAGCATAGAATATGATGCTAAAGGGGGACTGAGCCTTTAAGGAAAAACCCACTAGCAAAACTATAGCAAACAACTTCAGCTTATATTATTTCATTACCACTTTTTGAACAAAGAAAGGGCTCTCGGCTTTTCATTTATGAGTAAAGATATTAGTTAAATATCACCTTTCGCATCAAATACCATCAGTTGTGACACATTAAAGTTTTCTCCTTTTATAACAAAGTAGGAGTCTATATGTACATAATAAACTATATGATCAGTGGGCATGAGTATTGGATCCACAAGTGGGATTCTACTGCTTCGGACCGATTCGGGTGAACCGGTAGCTCCAATGATCAGCCGGGAGCGAACCAGTTCACTTCAACGATCAGCTGGGTCTGCCCATCCGCCCTTGCCTTTTACTGACCTATATTCTCTCAACTGAGTCACACAGCAGAGCAGATTGCTGTACTGTAGCTGTTTTCCTCCCCAGCAGTAATGCAGAATGTAAGTTTACTCTAAACTGTGCAAGTGCATGCAATGTGATCACCGAACTGTTAAACCAGTAGGATCCCACCACTGATTGGCTCAATTGCCCATCCCGTGAGCCACCAAAAACCAATATCAATATGTACCTACAATTATCCACCCAACAGAGGTATGTGGGACTGTTCCAAACCAGCAATTCTGATCTTAAGACAAGCGGAATGGCATAGGAGAGGGAAAGAAGAAAACAACAACACTTCAATGCTAGAGCCAAATAGGCTTTCCCTAGGACACTAGGAAGAGCTATTTCCTAAGAAAACAGCATAAAAGAAAGAATAAAACATCAGTCTAAATAAACCTAATCTCCTTCCATAATTGTCATCTATAAAAAATAATAAACTACCCAACTCCTTGAACTAAACAGAAGTAGAATGCTTTGTGGCACCTTCCTTAAAGGAGACGACACCTTTGAACCTTTTACAGTTTGATATTGGGAATTACTGAATTAGTTTAGTTTTGTAGTTGCCTGAAGAATAGCAATAGCACTTAGACTTACATACCGCTTCATATGTGCTTTACAGCAGTCTCCCTGTCACTAGAATTGTTGTGGTTGTGAGTCAGTCAGTGCATAGAGATCTATGTATGGTGGCAAATCAAGAAGGACAAGTGCAGAACTGATGGAAAGGAACCTGCAAGTGACGGTATTGGATGAATGGAAAAAGATAACGAGTAATAAAGACTGTACAGGTGAAACTCAAAAAATTAGAATATCGTGCAAAAGTTCATTTATTTCAGTAATGAAACTTAAAAGGTGAAACTAATATATGAGATAAGACTCATTGCATGCAAAGGAAGATAGTTCAAGCCGTGATTTGTCATAATTGTGATGATTATGACGTACAGCTCATGAAAACCCCAAATCCACCATCTCAGAAAATTAGAATATTACATGCAATCAATAAAAAAAGGATTGTACATAGAGCAATATCTGACCTCTGAAAAGTACAAGCATGCTCATATTTGGGCTCCTTTTGCAGCAATTCCTGCCTCAATGTGGCCTGGCATGGAAGCTATCAGCCTGTGGCACTGCTGAGGTCTTATGGAAGACCAGGATGCTTCAATAGCGGCCTTCAGCTCTTCTGCATTGTCCGGTCTCATGTCTCTCATCTTTCTCTTGGCAATGCCCCATAGATTCTCTATGGGGTTCAGGTCAGGCGAGTTTGCTGGCCAATCAAGCACAGTAATCCCACGGTCATTGAACCAGGTTTTGGTGCTTTTGGCAGTGTGGGCAGGTGCCAAGTCCTGCTGGAAAATGAAGTCAACATCCCCATAAAGCTCGTCTGCTGAAGGAAGCATGAAGTGCTCCAAAATCTCCTGATAGACGGCTGCATTGACCCTGGACTTAATGAAGCACAGTGGACCAACACCAGCAGATGACATGGCTCCCCAAATCAACACAGACTGTGGAAACTTCACACTGGACTTCAAGCATCTTGCAGTGTGTGCCTCTCCCTTCTTCCTCCTACTCTGGGTCCTTGGGTCCTGAGATGCATAAGTTGCTCTCATCAGAAAAGAGGATTTTGGACCACTTAGCAACAGACCAGGTCTGTTTTTCTTTAGCCCAGGTAAGACGCTTCTGACGTTGTTTGTTGTTCAGGAGCGGCTTGACAAGAGGAATACGACATTTGAAGCCCATATCCAGGATCCGTCTGTGTGTGGTGGCTCTCGATGCACTGACTCCAGCCTCAGTCCACTCCTTGTGAAAGTCCCCAACGCTTTTAAATGGCCTTTTCCTGACAATCCTCTCCAGGCTGCGGTCATCTCTGCTGCTTGTGCACCTTTTTCTTCCACACTTTTCCCTTCCACATAACTTTCTATTAATGTGCTTTGATACAGCACTTTGGGAACATCCAACTTCTTTGCAATTACCTTTTGAGGTTTCCCTCCTTATGGAGGCTGTCAATGATGGTTTTCTGCACAACTGTCAGGTCAGCAGTCTTCCCCATGATTGCGTTTCCTACTGAACCAGACTGAGAGACCATTTAAAGGCTCAGGAACCCTTTCCAGGTGTTATGGCTTAATTAGCTGATTAGAGTGGGACACGTTGAGCCTAGAATATTGCACCTTTTCACAATATTCTAATTTTTTGAGATTGTGGATTTGGGGTTTTCATGAGCTGTAAGCCTTAATCATCATAATTATGACAAATCATGGCTTGAACTATCTTGCTTTGCATGTAATGAGTCTTATCTCATATATTAGTTTCACCTTTTAAGTTGCAATACTGAAATAAATGAACTTTTGCATGATATTCTAATTTTTTGAGTTTCACCAGTATAGCGAAGTTCTTATAAAAGAGTATGGTATGTAAAGACTTTTCTCAGAACTTTTGTGACCAGGCAAGCAAATTAAAAAAAAAATGTGTTGACCTCTCCTTGGCTTAGCACATATCTGAAGGATTTACCAATATAATATTTGGCATATAGTCTTTCAAGCATAGCCAGCTCAAATGATTTCAAAAACAAGTCTACCATGAACCCAGGAAAGATTGAATTTACTAACTAATCTGGTGGGAGGAATGTGTCCCTCCAAATTATGGAATGAATTGACCTTGTTTACACAGAGAGAGGAGGGGAGAAAAACTATAAATTTTACACTACACTTTCTACAGGTTTTCTGTATAAAGTTCAGTCTTGGAAAGATACTTTGGATGTTATCAGAAACCAAGGACCAGCTAAACTAGAAAGAATCTTTTGTCTGAATGGAATGGAATTTCTTTGCCATCCTGTCTGGCAAATGATCTTTTCTACTGATCGTGATGTAGATAATTAATCATATGATAAATACTAATAAAATACATATAGTCCATCCAAACATATAGGCAGCTAAATTAAAAGGTACTATATGACCAACATGCTATGGTGGAATAAAACAGTGAACTGCCAAAGCACAAAAGAAAGAAGATCAAAGGATGACTGATGGATAAAAATTGAAACCAAAAATTAGGATATAAATTCCCATAATTGAGAACTATCCATCAGACACACCCTCTCCCCACTGCTTTCTAAATTATAGCAGTATCTCATGAGGGAAACAGATGAAAACCAGCCGCCCAACACCTTTAGATTGTAAAGTAGATGAATAGAAATTCTGGGTGAAGAATGTATATGAGGATGTACATGAACTTCTTCATCCTATAAGGATGAGTGCTGGAGCAGAAAAGGCTCTCCCCAAATGACAGCCCTTCACAGACAATACAAGGCCCATGACGTGCCCTTCCTGCCAAGTAGACTGATAGACTGAGTAGATGGGATTGGAGAGAAGCAGCCCCTCAAAAAGGCTTTTCATTGCCTCTTTTTAAGGTGTTTCTTCAATTTCCTAGTCTAGCCTACAGGTGTAAGGTTTCATTTCAGCCTCCCATTCAGACTTGATCCAGTTAAGCTTTTGGGAATAGTCAGTTGGGAGTAGATATTCAGAATATGGTCTTAAAAGCCTCGATGGCTAGGAATGATGGTGAATGATTCCTGGAAGTATATATTTTAGGCAACCAGCACTCTGTAAGATAACAAAACTTAACTATAAATGCCTAAGCACACATTATTGAGAATATTTAGAAGCAGACATGCTTAAAGCTGGACTGCAAGTCTATATAACTACATAAAATTAAGCATGATTAGTAAAGATGCAGCATGCTATTATTGCTTGACATGACTTTTTTGTTACTTCCATTTTTTCCTATCACAACTCAGAGCAATACAGTGATGAGAAAGTGTTCCAGACATAAATAAGAATACAAATAGAAATAAGAATAGGAGAGCAGGGAGAAAGAAGAATTATTTTCAGGAAGTTCTTGAATTTCCTTTGACAGATTTTGTTAGCTAACTGTATTGTTGCAATAAGATAGAGAATTGATAGCCCCTTATTGTGTGTTGCCTCTCTCTTTATCCTCCTATAGGTTCTTTCTGTTTATGATTAACATTAACATTAAATGTTTGGCTAGAGGAATTTATTTAAAATATGTTCACTTGGTATGTCTCGACCCCTTCCAGTCAGGCTTCAGACCCGGTTACAGCACAGAAACCGCTTTGGTCGCATTGACCGATGATCTTTGGAGAGCCAGAGATGGAGGACATCCCTCCATCCTGGTTCTCCTTGACCTCTCAGCGGCTTTCGATACCATCGACCATGGTATCCTTCTGCGACGACTGCGGGAGGTGGGAGTGGGAGGCACCGTGTTGCGGTGGTTCTCCTCCTACCTCTCGGACAGGTCGCAGTCGGTGTTAGTGGGGGGGCCTAGCATATGGGGTGCCTCAGGGCTCAGTCTTATCCCCCCTACTATTCAACATCTACATGAAACCGCTGGGAGAGATCATCCGCAGGCACGGGATCAGATACCATCAATATGCGGACGATACCCAGTTGTATCTGTCCGCCCCGTGCCAACTCAATGAAGCGGCAGACATGATGAACCAAGGCCTTGAGGCCGTTATGGACTGGATGAGGGTTAACAAGCTTGTGCTCAACCCAGAAAAGACCGAGTGGCTGTTGTGCTTTCCTCCCAAAGATTCGACCAATATTCCATCACTCAGGCTGGGGGGTCAAATTTTACACCCCTCAGAGAGGGTTCGCAACTTGGGAGTCCTCCTGGATCCACAGCTATCGTTTGACCACCACCTGACGGCTGTGACCAGGGGGGCATTTGCCCAGGTTCGCCTAGTGCGCCAGTTGCGACCCTACCTGAATCGGGAGGCTCTCACAACAGTCACTCGGGCCCTTGTGAACTCTAGGCTGGAATACTGCAATGTGCTCTACATGGGGCTGCCCTTGAAGAGCATCCGGCGACTTCAGCTAGTGCAGAACGCGGCCGCGCGAGTGATTGTGGGTGCACCTCGGTTCACCCACATAACACCTATCCTCCGCGAGCTGCGCTGGCTACCTGTCGATCTCCGGATGCGCTTCAAGGTGCTATTAGTCACCCATAAAGCCCTGCATGGTAGTGGATCTGGATACTTGAGAGACCGCCTTCTGCCAATTACCTCCCTGCGACCAATTAGATCTCACAGATTGGGCCTCCTCCGTATTCCATCGGCCAGCCAGTGCCGGCTGGCAACCACAAGGAGGAGGGCCTTCTCAGTAGTAGCCCCGACCCTTTGGAACGAACTCCCCGTGGAGATTCGTACCCTCACCACCGTCCAGGCCTTCCGCACAGCCCTTAAGAACTGGCTAGCCCGTCAGGCCTGGGGACAAGGATAGCCGCCCCTCCCGAATGATGAATGTATGTTGCTTATTACTTTTATTATATGTGTCTACGTCATTGTTTGTATTCCCCCTTCCTGATTTTATGTGAGCCGCCCTGAGTCCCCTCAGGGAAAAGGGCGGCCTACAAATGTTAATAAACATCTAAACAAACAAACATGTGGGAAGTCATGGAGGCGGCAGATTATTAGACAAATGATTATGCAATTAAAATACAACATTTGTATGTATTCCTTAATATCTTTGAGGGAAGGTATTGCAATTATTGATTAATATACCAACCACTTTCTTTTTCAAGAATATTAACGTCATTATCAATTAGAGCAGGACCAAGAAATTAGATACTCTAACGAGCAGCTTCTCTTGCCTGGATCTGTTAGAAGTTAATCCGCTATCCTGTATTTATGGTATTTAAAATCCTTTTCAGTCCATCAAGTTGAGAGAAGTTCCTTCCACCAAACTAAATAATAACACCAAATAACTGCCCACGTTTACCAATATTTACCAGTGTAATTCTTATGTCCTGAGTTAATGGAAGGGCACATTTCTAAGTTCCAATTCAGTAGGGATTTGATCACTGGGGAGATCAAAATGAACTCAAAGTCAGTGATTATTCCACAGTGATTAGCAATGTTTATGGAGACCATGAAAATGCAAGTAGTTAAAATGGTCGTACATTGACCCCTTTATGTGGTCAGCAGATAATGCACAGCCCCATTAACAATGCACATTCTCCAAGTCACAACTCATCTCATTACAAAGCCAGCATGAAAACTGCATTAACTTTCTTACTGCATTCAGGTTACATGCTGGCTACATTCTCCTCTGCAAAACAAGGAATCACATTTTCCATCGAAGAAGAAAAAGGGAGGAGATATATTACTTACCCCAGAAGCAACGTTTTGTGTGGTAAGTGTCCTCATAAACTGTACAAATAAAAATATTTATATTGGGAATGATATCTAATAGGGCTGTGCAGTGTTGCATTTTATTCCACTGGGATAGAATCCCAAGTCAAAGCAGAGACTGTTAAAGGAGGTGATTTCCAGGCCAGGTTTTATATAACAGGAATGGCTGTTATATAAAACATAACAATTCCTCACTAAGCCAGCAAGTATTATCCTAAGTAATTCAGGACAGAAAAGAATTGTTCACGGTTTAAACTCTCCTGCCATTTACCCTCTTGTCTCTGCAAGTAAGCAATCAACTCTTTGTATGGATTCTGCCTGTCTGTAATAATGAACCAAATATAATCTCTGTGAATCTTCTGCTGGTCAAGTTGAAGAACTAAGCTAAGCTGTGAAGTTTCAGAAGATTTGTGAGCAGGGTGGATTTGAATCATTTTGTAGCTTTTCAAAGCCTTCAGATTTATTGGCTTCTGAGATCGCTACAGAAATATACATCAGTGCAACTTCATTTCTTCGTAGGAAGAATGTTGATGGATGGTTGAGTGGCTGCTCTGAATTGACTTGAGTAAGGGACCAAGAGCTTTTATTACCTTATTAATGCATACAGCTACATCAGAGCTCTTTTGGGGCAGCAAGCCAACATTGATTTAGCCTTGATTTACTTTTCTCAGTTCTTGACTTCCTTACCATTAACATACACTTAATGGATTGTTCTACTTCTGTGCTGATCCTGCCAACTTAACTGGGAGTTGAACTTAATTCTTAGTACTCTAAATGTGGATTTAAGGTTGATCAGTCTCATTTGTGCCCTCGGGGGTCAGATCTTACTTCTAAATTCGGAATGGGTGGGGAGAGTCTAAGTCTCTCAAACAGTGAATAAATCAGACTGGGAACCATCTACAGATCCAATATATGGTCAAAACCTCAAACTGACCATTGCAATGTCACAACACAAGATTTATTGTGTATGCAGTGTCATAATGTATATACAAAAGTTTGCACCATAAAAGCACAACAATAATTTCATTATTTGCATTCTTGCCCTCCAGCCACACTCTCTCCATTCTAATTGTATCTCTTTTTACTGCTTGTAGCAACAGAGGGGAAGAAATGGTAAGGGGAAAAGTGAGTGATATCTCTGCCCTGCTATCAAACCTTCAAACATCTAACCTATATTTGCATTTGTATGCAACAATCACACATATATTTCTAAATAGCTTTTTGAGTTAATAAATATTTTGAGGCAGAATAACAGACTCCATGAATCACATGACTTTGGATAGATTCCATTTTTGGCAGATCATATTATTTTACTTCAAAAGAAATATGGATGGATTTCTCCAAGCTCACTACTTTTGAGCAGCACCTATGTGTTCCTTTTCACATTTTCTGCTTGTTAAACAGTCAAGTTGTTTATTTTTCAAGTTTTCCTCTTCCTCTATTCACTTCCTTTTAAATTGGATTTAAAAGCAGAGAGTGAAAGCACTTTCTTTTAAACTGGGTTTAACATCCATGAACCCCAACTCAGACAACACAATGGAAACTCCTTAGTGTTACAACACACGAACAAACTTAACCATACTTTCAACTAGGAAATTGTTAGCACCCTCCACCAACTCAAGTCCAAAAATGCTACGGAATTCCTGGAAGTTTTGAATTCAGACCAATCAGCCATAAATACATAAAAGTAAATCAAATTTAGCTCCCCTCCATTCAAAAGAGACCAAAAAAGCTAAACAGGAAACAAAAAAACCAGATCCTCTCCAGAAGCCAAAACCAGGATGAGGAGGGAATAATACCAAACAGACAGAATTAAGGATGATCACTGAGAAAAAACCACACCATCCACATCACAGGCCACGCAAGCTATGGTACATAAACAGGGATCAAACTCCACACCAAATAAAGTTATCAGGCGGACGAATGAAACATCTGCAAATAAAACAAATGAAACAGAGAGCTCCAGGACTCCAGAGTTCAACCATGAACTACGTGTATTTTTTTTTTTTTACTGGATTTAAAAGCTTGACAGTGAATAACTTTGAGCCTAACGCTTTCTATTTTTGTCATGACAAAGTAGGTTTTAGATGAAAAACTGAGAACAGCCACACATCCTTCCAAGTGTCTGTTACAGCCATCTGCCAATAGCCTGTGATGAAGTGGCCCATACAAGAAACCTGCTGCTCTTTAATTTTCCGGGGTCTCCCTTCCCAGAAATCAACAGGACATAAATGTAATTAAAAAACCCAAACTCAAACCGAAAATGAAATGTTTGGCCCTCTGTCACTTACAGTTTCAGATTTTCATACCTTCAGATCAGTGACGTGCGGTGAGGTTTATGGCTGGTGAGGCAGCAATTTTTTTAGACTTGTGGACTTCAACTCCCAGAATTCCACAGCCAGGCATGCTCAGTTCCAATTTAAAGTGACAGCATTTGTTTTTCTCCTTTGCTAAATAAGTTTCCTTCTTTTTCTTTTTCTTCTCCCTTCCCCTCCTTCCTCCATCTCTCTCTCCCCTGTCTCAAACACACACACACATACACACACACGCACAGGATGAAGTTTGAATTCCTCCCCCTCCCTCTGACCCACACGTACCTTTTCCAGCTGTTTCAGAGAGGATTTCAACTCTGCTCTTGCCTGTCATCATGAAAAGAAAAAAAAATGTAAAAGGAAAAAGGCAAGAGCTGCTGAGGTCAGGCTGGGCTAGTTGCTGCCAGAGTCACCGTGGATGACTCTGCTTAGTGCTTAACTGTTTAAAAAAGCCTCTAAAAAAGCTCCCTCTACAGGAGGAGGCAGGAGGACGACATGCCTCACCTACGTCAGGAATTTTTAAGCTTTTAACCTTTGCTTAACTCTGCTCGAGTGATCATAAAAAGTCTGACTAGATGAGGTACGTAGTTCTCCTGCTTTCCTCCTGTAGAGGGCGCTTTTTCAGAGGCTTTTTTAAACAGTTAAGCACTAAGCAGAGTCATCCACGGTGACTCTGGCAGCAACTAGCCCAGCCTGACCTCAGCAGCTCTTGCCTTTTTCCTTTTACATTTTCCTTTTCTTTTCAGGATGACAGTGGTGAGGCTCTGCCTCCCCTGCCTCCCCCTGACTGCACGTCCCTGTTTCAGATGTTTGTTTAGGAATGAATCATCTTAAGAAACCAGCTGAAAATGGTGTCTTGTCCTGACAGAAGGGGTGGCCTTAGAGACTATTTGGTTAGTCTGTCTTACTGTAGGCTTCTTCAGCCGTTCCTTGATTAGGGCGTAGGGTATTGTTTACTTGACTGTTGGTCAGACGTCAATCTTGGAATTGACCTCTGTTTATCTGGGCGTTGATTAATGGTGGTGAGATATTTTGGTCTTTTTGTTCCCCTTTTGATTTGTTGATTGTCTCTTTGCACAGTATAAAGATATTTTTTTGTGTTTCTTGATGGCTAATTTGCCAGAGTGCTTCTAGATATTCTCTAGCGCTGTTGACTTGTTTTCTGCAAGGAAACAACCAGGTCAGAGAGAACCAAGGACCACCCATTTCAACCCTAAGCTACAAATAAGATCCCTTTTGTGACCTTGCAATCCCTTAATTCCAGGTAAAGTGGAGGCGACTGGATGGAGCTGGCCATTTACTGGTCAGATGCCCTTCCTGACACCCTGCAGAGTTCACAGCAAGTTATTTTCTTTCTTTGCACAGCAGATATCTGCTACTACCTAGGATTGAACTCTCAAACTTAGGAATAGGAGGGGAGCGTCTTCACCAACAGGCCACACACCACTTAATCCTGAGGTACAAATGCTTTCCTTTATTGGTATCAATCTACTCTGCTTGTTCTGGCGGTGCTATTTTTGGTATGAAACTGCAAAACCCAGTTGAAATATATTGTCCCTTTTTGCCCTCCAGCATGTCTTATACTGAGGCAAAATGCATTAGCCCTTTGACAAACCCTAGAAGAGTGTTAAAATATTTAGACTGCTCCAAGAGCTTCTGGTTCAAAGCAATGAATCTTACTAACTTTAAGATATGTGAACCACAACGTCCAGAATTCACCAACCAGCTTATTCAATCACTGTCTGTTGTTGCAAAGTTTTCCAATCCTTCTAAGGAACTATCTTGCAAGTTGCCCTTCGACATTTGTATTGCAGCAAACGTTGAAGAGTCTACAAGAATAATCCTTGTTTGGGACTGGGAAGGGAGAATGAAACTGGACTGATGTCACAACTACTTGTAGTCTGTCCTATTCTCAGGAAACTGTTGGGGACATTTCCTTTTCCTGAACAAATGGTGAAACCTCTTTGTCTACACAGAAAGTAGACAAGACAGAATTAATTTGTGCATAGCATAGTTCAAATCTCTTTTTTAAAGCACTATATAAATTACTTGTATTATTTTCAAACTGTGGCCAAACTTAAATTGAAGAAGATTGGAAAGACAAAATAATTTCAGCTTGGGCAGGATCTTATTTCATCTGAAGAAAGCAAGTGTGGTGTGTGTGTGTGTGTGTGTGCTTGTGTAAGAGAGGGAGATTGCAATATAGAAGCAACTTTTTTTAATTAGAAGTAAGAATGACTTTCAAACAGTACATCAACAAAAACAGCTCAACCATAAAATGTGTCCCGCTACATCTGTGTAGGTTTTATGTTTGCCATGACCTGTAGCTTTGAAATGAAAAACCATTTGACCCGAGCATTTCCTACTATAAATGAAATAAATATTGAAGGTCAGAAGTATTTTTCCCCTCTTTATTTATGTGTTTCTTTTTGAAGTTTAACCATGAGAAGCTGCCATCATTCCTCACAGATTCTGAAAACGTTGCACATTAGCTTGAAATAGCACTCTGATTAGTTTCCATGTTTACTGCTTAGAGTGTTTTCTGAGGAATAATATGTTGGGAAAGGAGGATAGAAATTTAGATCTGGTATATTCAAGCAACAAAATGAAGCAGGAAATATTTCAGAGGAAGGAGGAAGAAAGAAAATATGTATATGTACCAGAGGTGGGGAATGATGGCCCCTTTATGACTTGTGAACTTCAACTCCCAGAATTCCATGGGTGGCTTGGGAATTCTGGGAATTGAAATCCACAAGGGCCATCATTCCTCACCCCTAGCCTATATGTTTCCTGAGTAGTAAAACAAATAAAAAATACACCCTCTTATTAGCTATACCATTTTATAGTATAGAAGCTTTTTAAAAAATATTAGGTGAGCCAGGGATATCTTCCAATGGACAAGGAGGAGTAAAAATGACAAAGTGCCATTGCAGTGTAATGATGCAAAGCCTTCCTTTTTTGCATAAGCGTTCTTGGCACCCGGCACAGAAGGGCAGAGCCTGCATTGCAATGCTGCATCACCACCATTCAGAAGACAACAAGGGCACCTCCAAACACTGAGGAGGGGAGCTTGTGATTCCCCCCACAATTTAAGATGGTACAGAACATCAACTCAGTAGTCTGACATCTCACTGCTCCCTTATCATCACTTCTTTCGGTGCTTTTGTGAATTATAAGCAGGGGTTGTTCTACCCGCCGAAGGCTCCTGATCCAGCAGCAGAATAATGTTGCTGGTGGGAAACCGAATCTCTTTGTAGGGATTTCAGATTTGTTTCAGGGGATTGATAGGCCCTCTGGAACTGTGTGAATGCTAACAATAGGCTTGTCAGGCAGAGAGAGAGAGAGAAAGAGAAAATTGCCTTCCTTTGTGTTCAATAACGGGCATTTTAAAGAAGGAATAATTCCACTCAAGGAATTATAGGGATGAGAATAATGTAACTTGAATCTAATCCTTAAAAGTCCCCAAATAGCTGACCTCAAGCAAACAAACCACCTCTACTTAACCGCATCATTTAACTGCAATATTGCTTGTAATTAAGTTACACAAATATTTGTAATTTTAATGAATACTTTGTGACGTTAACTGTGAAGTTGCTTTCTGGATTCATCAGAATAGGGCATAAAATAATTCACGAAATTAAAAGGTTGGTATTGATTTAAATATATATTTTATTAGTAGATGTGTTTCCAAAATGTAAAATATCTGCCAACATGTTCTGATAAAAAAGAAGAAAACATTTTAATGAATAATATTTTTAATAACATGGTTTTGATGAAGAAAAGGTAAGAAAGCTACCATGTTAGAGAAAAAAAGACTAATGAACTCGTCACTCAGAAAACATCTTGATATAAAAGGAATGTGAGGAAGCAAATTTTTGTTCCCTTTTAAAGTACATCAAAGAAAGGACACTCATCCTGCACATTGTTCACACCCTCTAAATATTTTATTTGGGGGAAAAAACAGAATCTGGTAAGCTTCCCATTAAATAATTGAGAAGTCACTATGCATACCTTTAATAAGAGGATAGACATTAAATTGGTATGTAATATTTATGGGCACAGTATATGGTGCCCAGGCTGACACAATAATTCCCTTCCTTCCTTTTCTCCCCTTCCCTTTCCTTATCCCCATTCCTTTCCCTTTCTCATGCATCACAATTCTTTCCACATAACCAAGACTTCAGGAATTCCAGAATGATGTGCAACATTATTTCATTTCATTCATAAATTATAAGCTTTGCCTAAGCAGAAACCTCCCCATTCATTTTAGAAATGTACTTCAGACTAAATTAAGGAGGATTTTAGGATAAGCCTAAGATTCTAACAGATTTCATCAATCGCATCAAAACTCTCCCTTGACCAGGAAAAAACCCCTAAAAGTTGACCTGAATTCACCAGTGCTCTCCTTCCAGATAATCTGTTTTAAATTAATGAGGGAAAAGTTGCCTCGGGGTGAAGCCGAACATCCTCTGAGATCTGAAGCAACGTTTGGGAATAAACAGGACCTGGAAGATCTCCTTGCTGCCCCATTGTGCCCCCGTTTTATCACAGAGAACCAGTAGAAGGGAAATCAAGAGACCTTCAAGGGTTATTCAGCATATAAAACTGCATAGTAATCTGTCTTTTCCATTTTGAAAGCCTCCTGCCTATAGCTGCAGTCAATCCCAGACCAGATGCCTAATGCTGTTTTCTGTAGCTGTTAAGTTACTGTATGTTAGAAAAGGTAGGGAGTAGGCACTACGGAGTATGAGTATTGTCCTTATTGTTCCACAGCTACTTTTAATAGTATGAGTTCTAGATCTCCCTTAGGCATGGGAAGTCAGCTGGGGGCCTTTGGGTCAGTCAGTCCCCCAGCCTACTTCACAG
Organism: Thamnophis elegans; assembly: GCF_009769535.1. Taxonomy (NCBI): domain Eukaryota; kingdom Metazoa; phylum Chordata; class Lepidosauria; order Squamata; family Natricidae; genus Thamnophis; species Thamnophis elegans. The sequence goes on from NC_045548.1 coordinate 467,487, forward strand.
AGCTGTTGTTGTCCACTCTGTGTGTGTGTGTGTGTGTGTGTGCGTGTGTTCGGCCCGGATCGGGTGAACCGGTAGTAGCAGCAGTGTTAGTAGTAGTAGCGGCAGCACACGAATGCGAGCACAAATAGCCTGATATAGATATATAGATAAAAATCTAGTAACAAAGTAAAAGTGATCCGGTCACCAGCCCTCTGTGGACCCAGGAGAGGATTGAAGGAGAAATCCCCTAGCAACAGAATGCCAAATGTATTACAAGACTCTGAGAAAGTTATGAAAAGGTACAATATTCCACCTGTTTAGTTTCCTTAGGTTAATAGAATGTCGTTCTTTAAAAGGTTGCCGCTCTGGGCTTCAATTCTGATGTGATCAACAGGAGAAAGAACTATCAAGAGTGATTGTTATGAAAGGCTCCATCTTCTATGATATTCATAAATTCTAGGTCTTCACTTAAGAAGATGGAATCTGCTGGAAAAAATCAGAGGTCCCAGGCAAAGAGATTTGTTATTCTGTAGGATCTAAACGAGGAACATCTCAGGTGATTTGGAGGGCAGCAGAAACAGCCTCCCTCCATTCCTCCTAAAAGAACTTCCCAGTTATTCCTTTTTGTTGCAGGGAAGATCATGTCTCACATAATTTGCTCAGCATCCCTAAGCTGTCTCTGGGTATCATGGAGGTCACCCTCCTGTCATTCATAGTGTAGTACAAATTCACCTGCCACTTTGTTTATATCAACAGATGGAAAGGTAGAAAGACAGGATCTCCATCTTTTCTTCCTGCAAATAAACAAGTCCTGGCCAATCCTACCTTAATTGCTTGTCTTTTCCTTACATTTCTATCACTGTCCTCTTTTGATCACTCGCCTCATAAACTAACAAATTACTAAGTGAAATGAAATTTGCAGTGGGGAGAGTCAAGATGGCAGTTGAATCAGTGTGACTTGAATCTCTGCCACTTTATATGTGCATACAGCACGTACAAAAGGAATTGGGTTTTAATCATGCTAATGGCAGTTATAATCTTGAGATCACCAAGACTTTTCATCAGAGATCCTCGTAGATCGGGGGACAAAGCCTGAAGAGTTGATGCTTCTGAAGCTGCATCTCCAACATGCAGCATAGCCCTGATAGCAAACCTATGGCTCGTGTCCCACAGGTGGCATGCAGAGGCCTCTCGCCCCAGCTGAGCTCCACCCCACCCCACGCATTGGGCTCCTCACTGGCCAGCTGACGTTTGGGTCTCATGTTGTTTAAAGCGCAATTCAAGCCATTGAGAATGTAACTATATGCATCCAACAGGAAGTACCTCACAGGAGCAGATAGAGGTGAATCCTAGAGAGGCAAGAAATGCATCACTGAACAATGGAGATGAATGCTAGAGAGGAATAAAGCTGCATACAAGTCCAACATAACACCTGTAACAGTGTGCACATGCCACGGGGAAGCAGCACTGGGCGGTGTGCCCCCCACACCCCATTTTTGGTCCCAGGAGGCTTCAGGGAGGCCTGCAAGGCCCAAAATAGGATTGGGTGGTCCCATGTGCATGCTCGGGGGGTGCACGCAGGGAGGCACGCATGGGGGACACACATGCACAGGGCAGTGGGGGGGCACACGGTGGGGTTGCACACACATGGTATTATGGGTGTGTGCGCATGCACATGCTTTCAGCACACAAGGACAAAAAGGTTAGCCATCACTGCAGTACAGTATGGACCCTGTAAAGAACGTTTTACTCTCACCTTGTGTTTTTGATACAGTCCAAACTAGATCTCTAAAAGCAGCATTTAAATAATTCCGATTTTGACTGAGTGCAAATTTTGCCTGCAGACCGAAGCACTTGATTTTTGAAAGCATAGAGGACATTCCATTGAATAAATGCCTCAGGGTCATATTAAACTTTGACAATCCTTAGCCTCTGAACTGGAATTAAGTAGCCCGATTCTACTCAAAGGCTTTGTGTGATTTCAACTCCAGTGGTTTACTAATGAGAAGCAGAGGAAGATGGCTCAGATTTACATTCGCTGGCAAAGCCACACAGAGCTTTAGAAATGCGGGGGTAATTTTAGCTCTGCCTCAAAGATGGTTTCTTAACCAAACTCTGGTTTTTCTGAAGAAGTCTACATCAGTGCCAATAAGAAACGGAGTACAATCAGAGAGAGCCAGGTTCAAGTGCACAATCCACCACGGAAATTCACTTCGGATCATTCACTTGCTCCCCGCACTCCACAACCTGCCTCAAAGGGTTGTTGTGTGGATAAAATGCAGGGAACCTGGGGTTCTGACACGAGTTGAATCAAATGAATAATGGAAAAGAACAGGCGTGTGGAAGGCTCGCTGAGTCATACTTATTCCCTAGTTGCATTGCAGCTTAGAAGAGAAGGCAAGAGGGCTATAATATGACAGATATAAATTAAGCTTTTATCTCTGTTAAACAGCTTGGTGCATGTTTGTCTCGGAATCAAATGATGCTTGTGGTTCGGCCTGAGGAGTAAAAACAGGGAGAGGGAGAGAGAACTCCCTTCCACCCATTGCAGGAACCAAATGCTAATTGGAACATATCTTTGCCCAGCACAGCAGAAGTAAAATGAAGTGGGTGTCACTCAAATGTTGATGCTGTTACTTATATTATTATTATTATTTTTAAAAAACAACAACATTCGAAAGGCTTGGAAACGGAGAAACAACATCAAAGGGATTGTTTGTACAAGATGGATGCATATGCTACTGAAAGGACTTTGAACGAGTCAAAAAGTCCTTTGCATTTATTTTATTATTGCTCATTGCAAATCATCTTTCTAAAAAGTGGAGAAATTTAAAGGTTTAGACTCATTCAGGGGAATTTACCCTTTTTATTACAGTTTCAAGGCTTTTTCTCCACCCGTGCTTTCTTGGGAAGGAGAGAAAGATCTGCCCATCTTTCTAACAGTCTTGAAACTTCCATAAAGCACATTGACCCCATCTCCGTGCTCCATTGCTTTCTCCTTTTTCCTCAGCACTCTCCATTTGAAGTCACTCTTAGGTGTAATATCAGTTCTCTGAAGGCAAATGTGGTTGTTTCATTTGTGAAGAAAGAGTAATTCTCAATACACTTTGTCCCCTTTCTTTAATGAGACATGTTGCCTTATAAGCCTGATTAAGATTCCTGTGACCCACAAAAGCAATAGTAGAACAATATATGTCTGGTATTCAATCCACTGTACTGTACTGTACTGTACTGCCTGCCTGCCTGCCTGCCTGCCTGCCTGCCTGCCTGCCTGCCTGCCTGCCTGCCTATCTATCTATCTATCTATCTATCTATCTATCTATCTATCTATCTATCTATCTATCTATCTATCTATCTATCTAATGAATTATTTATTTATAAAATTTGTAATCCATTTTAATAATTTCAGAATCTAAAACAATCTAAAACAATAAAAACAGCATAAACTTACAACAAAGTATAATAAATATAGAATGCAAAATACAAAAGAACCCCGACATATAATCCTGCAATCAATTGATCAACACATTTACCAACATCAGGCTCTATTAACACCAAGGCCCTAATTCTTTTGGGGAATGTCAAGGGTTTTTTTTTATAGTCTTTCGAAAGCCCAGCAGGATTGTGCCTGTCCAGATCTCTAGAGGGAAGACCATTTCTCAGGTCAAGCACTATTCCTACATTACAACTAAAATAGGATCTTTCACCTGTTTGTGAAGCGTGATCCATTTTGAACATTTCTTTGAGTTAATTCAAGTATCCTGCAGACAATTTGTCCATGATAAAACCTGTCATATTTTCATCTCAATAAGGCTACTATAACTTGTTCTACATGAGATGGACTCTCAGAAATGCTTGGCAATATCAACCACTCCAGAACATTGAGGTCAATCTATTGATTGGGATCAACTAACGAAGAACAGATTCAGGGTAATATCCTCGTTAAAAGCTTTCTACTGACTATGACCTGCTTTCATATATAATTCAAAGTGCTAGTTATAAATTATACAACCTTATACTTTTGGGGAGCAGGTACTGGTAGATTGAAAATCTGCATTCTTCCTTAGATGTTTGTTGGGCTTTAAGACTTCAAAAGAGGCCCTTGCAGACCTACTACTATTGGAGAGACACTTGATGGGAAAGTGAAACAGGATACTCTCAATGGGTGTTTTCCAACTTTTGAAGTTCCTACCATAGAAGACTAAGATTACTCCATCTATGTAGTCTGTTCTGTTTACGTTGTTTATTACTGCTAGTAAATTCAAACATCACTGATTTGTAGTAATGCAGGATGCTGGTTAAATAATGAAATAAGTGAATAAATAAATTGGATTGACTAATTGCAGAGAGACTGGCAGAAGCATAGTGAAACTGCCACATTGCCCCGTATTATCAGGGACTATCGCCAGGTGTGAGTGGAGAGAGCACTGGATGAATGTATGCATGTAGCAGGTAGAGAACATAAATGGTATGTGAACGGATATCTATATGGCAATTACACAGCCATGGTAAATGTGACATAAAACCTGTGATATAAAAACATGTGATCAAATATGTCGGTTGGTACTGAGCACCCAAAATCTGTCAAATCCTACCGTATTTTATCTACCAGTTCAAGCAAATGTTGATATGAAATGTTGTACACTTAAAGGAAAAAACACTCAAAATGAAATAGGTTTATCTTTAAAAGTGAGCGTATGAAATGAAAAGAAAATGACTTCATTAATATCTGTATGGAACAACCATCACAATGACTAACACGGGGCTTTGATGAGTAGGAAATAAGCCTTTTGCCCTGAGAAGCTTACAAATGTAAAGTAGGATGCAATTTACAACAGAATAAAACCACTTTTATCAATACAATCCACAAATCAACCCAGAGAGAGCTTACTTGCCTTTAAAACAGCTTATTCCCATTAGTTTAATATAATGTAGTTAGGCTATTCTGAGTGCAAATGCTTTTGTGACTTGCGGTGCATAACCTTACAGCATTTGGCTGGCTTAATGGGATTTCTTCATGAATTTCTTTTAGCATCATCCTTTTCTAATGAGTGCTCTGCCAAATCTGATGTGAATAATTTGTAAGCCTGTGGCACCACTACTAATTCCCACTCATTGCTTTCAAGAAATATACTACACATTGTTTTCACCTTTTCAATAGAAATGAGTTTCTTCCCCTAGACTTGTTTTAACTTCCAGCTCCCCTGTCCTCTCTACTTAGCTCAACAAGATGCATCAAGCACTTAATATATATCTTCTCCTGCCCATTGCTATATTCCAAAAGATTTAGGTCTGTTTCCAGAGTAACACGTTCAATTCTAAAGCGTCTGGATTACGCGGCAACTTTTTCCCAGGTGTTTTCCAGATCTGAGTATCAAGTGCCAAGCCAAATAACAGTGCTTTCTGCACCCGGATTTATATGAGAAAATTGTGCTTTGGAAGCCCCTATTCTTAGAAGCAATGACCAAGGACTTAGGTCTAGAATGTAAAGATTTAGTCTTACTAGATCTGAGGGCCTGACTTGAAATTTCAGATTTGGAGAATTGATCAGGAGATCAATCAAATATATGATTTTGTTGGAAAAAAACAAACCAATTCCATCTCCTCTTTTTGAGTCACACTTTTTCTCTATTATTCCCCAGGAGGCTCTTATAGATGTCATTTTCCACCGGAAAGATTAGCAAAGGTGTTTAAGGATAAATCAGCCAAATGTTGGAAATGTCATCAGATACCAGGATCATACTATCATGTGTGGTGGATGTTCTGACTCCCTCCTCCGTCCAGTAACGAATGCCGAGACAAGCTTAACTGGAATGTACTTTAATAGCAAGAAACCAAAACCTCGGTGGCTGAAAGCCAAGCATAACAAACAGATAAGAACCTTGGCAGCAACTCAGACAAACCTTGGCAGCAATCCAGCCTGCCAAGCTAGTTACCAAAGTTCTCCAACTTTTAGTCAATGTGTTGACTCTGCAAGAGGGGCGTGTGCAGAAGCAATAGCAATAGCAATAGCAGTTAGACTTATATACCGCTTCATAGGGCTTTCAGCCCTCTCTAAGCGGTTTACAGAGTCAGCATATTGCCCCCAACAACAATCCGGGTCTTCATTTTACCCACCTCGGAAGGATGGAAGGCTGAGTCAACCCTGAGCCGGTGAGATTTGAACAGCCGAACTGCAGAACTGCAGTCAGCTGAAGTAGCCTGCAGTGCTGCATTTAACCACTGCACCACCTCGGCTCCTGGAGCAGTCTGGAGAGGAGCCTAATGACCACCAGCTGAGTGCAATTACCTCCTGTACTTGCGCAACTGTTCCTGACGCCTATTAGCTCTTCGATGCTGGGCATCCAGGAACAACTCACTGCTGGCATCCGGATCACTCTCCCTTATCTCCTCCCCACTGGTCCAAGGCTCAGGACCTCCTGGTGGCCAACCAGCCTCTCTGCGCCCTGCTCAGAGTTGGAACCCTGTCCAGGGTCCTCCACATCCTCCAGAGCCGACTCATACGGCTCGCTGTCGGAGTCTGGTGGCAGCTCCAACGGCTCCTGCCGGGCCACAACAGGTGGACATGTATAGAAGCTAAAAAATATTGGTCAAAAATCTTATGTAGTTGGAGAAGATGATACAAGAACATATTGACTTTAAACCAGAATTATTCTTGGGGATTCTACCAGAAAAGAAGGAATCTGACTACTATACTATATGAGAGTTATTTTATCAATGGTTAGAGAATAAATATGGAAACTAGAAATGAAAGCAGAGGAGTGAAACAGGGAAATTATATTAATAAAGTTAAAGAAGTTAAGAAGGAGATTGTTATAATAGTATGTTATGTATTAGTATTAACTTAAAAATAGATAAAATAACTTAACTTAACTTAAAAGTTAAGTCAGGGTTGGGCCATACCGAATGCGCACTTGATGCATGTTACACACACATGCACAGTGCAATAAAATTTGCTCTGCACATGCGCAGAAGCAAAAACAAGATGGCGCCGCCTATGGCGCCACCTGGAGAACCAGTTCAGGGTTGTGGCAGGCCTGGGTCGCTGCCGGTTCCATCGACCCAGGCCGTTAAACCACTGATGCCTGAAGCAGTAGGAACCCCCCTCTGGTTTAACTGTTATTGCACAAAATATTTGTACCCAGACAATTTCCGAGAGGCTGAAGAATACAAAAATACACAGTTTAATGAAAGATGGAATGTTTGTGTTAAAATAAAATTTAAAAAAACATAAAAAAACCAAATATATGAATTTGTTGTTGTTGACATGAGCAACATTTCCTAATCATTTCTCCCCTACCTCCCCTATCCAGACATCATTACTGAGTTTATTTCATCACATTGTATTCCCATGCATTGTGTTGGTCCTTGTTTTTCCCCCCCTGCTTTTTTGTTATCCCTCATAGAAGAGACAATTCTACTTTATTTGGAGATGGAATAACTGAGGAGGGGGTCGTTTAAGTTCCCCACTCTGTTGTTGAATTGCATATTTTGACTGGGCTCAACAGAGGCTGTTGAGTTCCTGAAAACTGAGACTACTGTGGCCATCATACATACAAAACAAAAGGAAGGACAGCAGAAACTTCCACCTGGAAGTCTCCAAGACCGTCTTCAAAACAAGCATAGAAGGTTAAATAGCAAAACCAGACCTGCAGTTTTGGACAACAGTGCTAAATCATCAGACAGTCTGTTGGCAAATAAAAAGCTATTAGCTTACCCCAAACTGTAATGAGATCATGATTAATAAATGTCTTTCAAGGGTCTAGATCAAAGTCAAGGCTTTCTAGTGATAAATGTAAACGGGACTCATTTTGCCAAAAGCTCCATGTCGCAGCTATGGGGCTGCCCTGATTGATCTGTTCATTACTTTAATAAATAATTTATCACCTCCAAGAGGACAATTCATTATGGAGATAGGATGAACAGGTAATTCTCTAATTCTACAACTTTACGCACTTGAAGCTGCCAAGCTTTCCCCCCACCTCTATCTCTCTTTCTGGTTTTCTTTTTTAAAAGCCCTTCTGTTTTCCTGCATTATCTGATGCACTGAGGAAACAGCACCAGAATTACCTTATAGAAAATTAGTATATTTTCCTGAAGTACTTAGCTGTAGGGCAGAGGCAGAAGGTTGCATTTCAAATGCTATCCTGCGGTCCGTGAATCAGCAGAAAAGGGGGGGAAAGATTAATAAATGAAACTGTGTTGACTTTGTTGCTGATCCCTTTCCTGCCTCAATAAATAAGGCCAGAGAACAGCACTATTGTTCCTACTTATATGCGGAAAAAACTTTGTGGATTCCCCTGGTTTTGTTCCGTCTCCCACTAAGTGTCACTTGCCAAAGGCAAAACAACCACCAATCATTCTCCTAATGTGACGGAGCGGGGAGAGGCTGCTCTAGATGGATCCTCAGAAGCTCTAGTTTAGCTGCTTATCAAGTGATACGACTAACAGAGCACAGGTGTGGAGTCAAAAAAAGGGGTCATTAAACCAATGTGCTACTCAGAAAACAACAGCAGGATTTAGCTATGACTTAAATCCTTGAATCAATGAAGTGGCAAGTTAGAAAATAAGTGTTTGCATCTCTTTGATAAACTTCCTAGATAAAAATCCACAGATGGTGATAGAGCTACGTTGAGACTTTGATACTGATTTCCGAGAGGCTGAAGAATACAAAACTACTCCAATATAATTACCTGCAGCAATGCAAACTGTCATGGGATGATTGTTTCCACAAAATTATCCTAATATTGTAGGTGCATCCATGCTTTTGGTTTCTGCTCTCCAATCAATGCCATGCCTCCACTCCGACATTACCCCCCCTGCCTTGGGCTGATTTCTTTTGTCTCCAGCTGAAATGCAAGAGAAATAAGAAACCTCCATTGCTGAGCACAAGGGACTGGAACCTCAAGGAGGCTGCAGTGAGACAATTCCTCATTGGAAGACGCTCTCGTTTTGTTCCAAGTCCTGGGTTTTTGTCAATGATTCCCAGCTGATACATTTCATTGCAGCAGCTTTTCACTCGCTTGCTTGCTTAAAGTCAACAGTGCCAACTCATAATGTCCAGGTGTTTTTCTTTTAATTTAGCAACAGCACTTAGACTTATATTCTGCTCCACAGTCCTTTGCAGCCCTCTTTAAGCAGTCTACAGGGTCAGCATATTGTCCCTGACAATCTGGGTAAAATCAATCAGTAAAATCATTTTACTGATCTCAGAAGGATAGAAGGCTGAGTCAACCACGAGTCAGTGAGAATCGAACTTCCGAACTGCTGGCAGTCAGCAGTCAGCAGAACAGTGGTGGGTTTCAAAAATTTTGGAAGCTCTTCTGTAGGTGTGGCCTGCTTTCCAAGTCCACTGGTGGAAACTCTTCTAACCAGTTCGGTAGATTTGACGAACCGGTTCTACCAAACTGGTGCGAACCGGTAGGAACCCCCCCTCTGCAGCAGAAGAATCCTGCAATACAACGTCCTAACCACTGTGCCACCAGGACATCTTATGTCAAACCTGGGTCCTTATTTCACCAACCTCAGAAAGATGGAAGGCTGAGTCAACCTGGAGCCTGTGAGAATCAAACTGCTGGCAGTCAGCAGAATCATCCTGCAATGCTGCTTTCTAACCCCTGCATTGCCACAGCTCTTTTACTCTGCACAACCACCTCCTAACGTTGAGTAAAGGTGATAGTAGTGGTAGAGGCGCTTTACAGAGCACTTTCTGGCTGCCATTTTTTTCTATCCACTTTTGGATGTACGAATTCCTTCTCTGTTGCTTTCTGGAATTGTTTCTTCCTCAGCAGGTTTTCAAATATCCCCGAGTTCACTTTCTTTAAATGAGCCTTGAAGATCTGATTCTCCCCTCCTTTGCTTATCTGCCTATGGGAGGATGACATGGCTGTGCTTGTCCAAATGGGATTATATGGCTGGGGTTTAGCAGTCACCCCTCCCCCGCCCTTGTTACAGCTGCTATTTATTTATTTAAAACTGGCTTATTGTTAGGTTGCTTTTTTCATTTCTACACCGTTGTCATGGGTAAAATGAATAACTAGATAAGTACTGAGATTTGCAAATATTAAATGGATTTACTGTTTGCTTTTGTATAACTGTTTCTACGCTTTACTTACTTTGTTAATTAAACCTATAGCTGGAACAAAGAAAGGAAAATAATTAATTGATAGAGGTTTGCATTAAATTACTTATTGTCCATTACTTATCTACCCCAAGAAGCAGGATAGAGAAGAAAGGTGAGAAACTAGCCTTATTGATTCTTTTTGCCATATAGGTTACACGTTTATTCATCTGTTTTATGTGGTCATCTGTTCCATTAAACAGGTGTGGATGTGAACTCCCATATTGTTTGAAACAAGTTCATTTTTATGTACTTGAAAGGGAAAAAAATGCTTTTATATGATTGCAACAGCATGATTTGAAGGCAGTTATCACCAGCCAGTAATTTAAAACTCTTCAAATTGTTAATTCATTTTAAATCAGTTTTTTCTCCGATCTTCAACAGAAAAAATATTTTATTGGAATTCAGAATAAATAATAAGATACATGTGGGGAGAACTGAAATCATACAATTAAGGCAGACCTTTCTTAACATGGTGTTTCTGGTATCTCAGAAATTCTGAGTCCAACCCCTGTGGAAGACAAAAGAGAATCAGACAAAATAGTGAATATAGTTAGTTTCCGTGAGAATACTTCATAGGAAGATTCCCCAGATTTTCCATCGATATTCTCAGTCTTGCCTGATAAATTTTAATTTTCTTCATTTGTTGGTTACTTTAGGAGAGAAAAAGTAAAAGGAATATCTGTAGGGTATCACATTTCAATGAACATGCAATTAAGAATAGAAAAATAACAATTGCCCAGTTATATATAGGAAATAAAGATGGTTGAGAGAATGTTTCTATTGAATACCACTGTTTTTAAACATAGAAGTGGAAGTGTTTCCTATCTATGTATGTGATCTATAACCTTATCTATAATGGGTTTATAGTCCCTTTGTGGCATACATACCTGACATCATAAATCAGTTTGAAACAATAGCAATAATTACAATCATAAAATATAAAGCAATAATATAAAATAAGATCTATTATACATCAGGGAACCCTCACGTTAAGTGAAAAGTTCCTAACTCCCCCCCCCCGCCCTCCCGAGAATGAAATATAACTCTTTTCTTCCTCCTCCTTTCTTTGATCCTTGCAGATTTGTTCTTGGGTGACAAAATGCCTAGGAATAGTATGAAATATGAAGTTGAGGCAGCTAGGGAAATTGCATCCATATTACATGACTGAAGAAGCAAGATCATTATGAACGAAATGAATATAAGGCTCTGCTTGCGCTATCCAAAAAGGATACTGGGCCTCTCCAACAAAGATAAATGTGAGTTTATTGAAGAGAAGTTGGCTTCTTGTCATAATGGTGCCTGGAGAAGAGATGCTATTAGATTATTTGCAGGCTGTTTGGTAACTGAAGCAGAGAGCTATAAGCGCTGGTGGAGGCCATTGAAAGAGACGGGAGAAAGGGAGCCCAAGAGATTTTCTTCAAGATATTAGAATGGCAACAATAACATTAATGGGTTTTAATATACTCATAGATTTACTATCCCCTTTACTATACCTATAGATTGTATTGTTGTATAGTTATTTTCTATCTTTCTATATTGTCTTTTAATTGTTTTTATACATATGTTTTAGTATTGCTTTATTTTTTTAATATTATTTTTAACTGCAGTGAGCTGCCCAGAGACATATTTTTGATAGGGGCAACTGTATAAATTGAAATAATAAACACATAAATAAATAAATGGCAACAAGAGGTCTATAATGTAAGGTTGGCTGAGCCAAGATGGAAAAGAATTTTGTCTCCTGTGCAGAAAACAGAGATTCATGACATTCACATCAGCATTCATTCAGTAATTTTATCAAACAAGTGTGCAATCTTTACTCAGTAAGACTAATAAATATGAAATATAAGAAAAATACTTAGGAGGAAAGAAAGTAACAGATGGAGGGACAGTCTAGAAACACAAAATATAAATAAAATAAAAACATTAGTTTTACTTTTGTACAAGTGGATTCCTATCCTTGAAACCCACATTTTCTACATTGTTGTAGAAAATCTTCAGTAGGGGAGATTTTGTATTGGATGTGCCTACATACTGATGGGAGGGGGTGATAATTTGTGCTTTATTCCAGTTTCTGAGAATAAAGGAACATTTTTTCAAAGTCCATTTCTTATTTTTAGTACTTTAAAAGATTGCAGCCTCAGAATTATTATGGAATTATATATGCTCTCGGAGGAAGGAGCGCTGATGTTGGAAATTCTATCTCCTGACATTAGGAGAAAATACTGGTGGCCTAGTTCCCCACTGCCTACTGACCCAAATGTTTTGATTTTATATGTCATGATGTAGTTATGTGGTTAGTTATGTTCGCTGAATGCATGTGGAGAAATCTTTTACAAACACATCTTATAGATTTTTTTCCTCAAAAGACCCAGGCTTAATTTTTTTCCCCAGTAACAATTCTCTGGATTCAATGGAACTGCATTAAAAGGTGCTTCTCCACCAAATTATGAAGTTCTGGCCCTGTAGAGAAATTAGATCATTATAATGAGATTCTAATGCAAACAGTGGAAGTTTCTATTTCTCCCTCTTGCCGAATATTAGCTCAGGCGCATGCCAAGCGTTTGAGAATGTAAATGTTCAAGTAGTCTAGTTACAAGAAATTAGTCACTGGGGGGAATCATTCAAGCAACCTCATGAGCCTGAAACACCGATACTGCCACCAATTAGGCTTCCTCCCGCTAGGTGCTCTGCGAATTTAAGGGAATTACATTAACAATTCCAAAGTGTTTGTCAATGTTGCAACATAGGAGAGGACTACACTTCATTGTGTTTGGATTGCAATATGCAAAGGCCTCCGAGGATTGAGCATTGTGGAAAAGAAGGAATTGTTGGGAGCCCCAAATCTCTCATTTGTTTAATACGGTGCTTTGTACCATTCACCTTGTTGTTGCTTTGCAGCATCTCAGCGCTCTTCTGATTTGTCCAATAGCAGGAAGAAATTGAGGGTTTTGTTGAGAACCACTGCTCTAGTAAAACACTGAATAGGTTGAGAACCACTGCTCTAGTAAAACACTGAATAGAATTGCAGTTTGTATTTTATTTATTTAAAATATTTGCATAGCCGTCCACCTTAAAGCTCATTCTAACTCTGGTTTTACATGTATGAAGCAAGTTATATCAGTGCAGACAGCAAAGAAAAGCAAATCCTTTGCTTTTGGCAGCTTTTGCTTAAATCTGCTCCCTTAGCAACTTCTCAGTTTCTGGCATATCACTATGACAAGAAATTAGCATGCCTTTAATATGACCTTCTGCTCCTGAAAAGTATGTATACCTTTCCAAATCAGAGCCAAACTAAAATCTCTTATCAGTCCCTCTGATGGAGGTGAGGTCAAAATGCTACTTTTGAAAGGGCAATATAGTAATCTTGTCTAGTACTGAATTTTACAGTCATCTTTAAAAAAAGATTTTAACAGTTAAACGATGAGGCAAAACCAATATGTTATTCTCTCTGCTCTAAAAATAGTTGTACCCATTGGATTTATTTATAATGATGAAAGGAATTTCAATTAAAAAAAATAAATGTGCATTAAAAGGATACAGAAGATGGCTATCATTTTTCATTGCATGCCTAAAGGTAAAGCTTCCCCTCGCACATATGTGCTAGTCGTTCCTGATCTAGGGGGAAGAGCTCATCTCCATTTCAAAGTCGAAGAGCCAGAGCTGTCCGAAGATGTCTCCGTGGTCACGTGGCCGGCATGACTAAACGCCGAAGGTGCACGGAACGCTGTTACCTTCCCAGCAAAGTGGTCCCTATTTTTCTACTTGCATTTTTACATGCTTTCGAACTGCTAGGTTGGCAGAAGCTGGGACAAGTAACAGGAGCTCACTCCATTATGCGGCACTAGGGGTTCAAACCGCCAAACTACTGACCTTTCAGATCGACAAGCAAACCATTTCACAATATATAATTACATATTGTTTTTGTGATTAATCACATTGCTTTCATTATGTTCAATTTGTAATAATGAAAATACATCCTGCATATCAGATATTTACATTACGATTCATAACAGTAGCAAAATTACAGTTATGAAGTAGCAACGAAAATAATTTTATGGTTGTGGGTCACAACAACATGAGGAACTGTATTAAAGGGTCGTGGCATTGGGAAGGTTGAGAACCACTGATGTAAGAGAACTTTCATCTTTCTCTCCTTCAGAAGCTCAATCTCTTCCTTCCCCTGCAGGTCAGCCATTCAAAGCATCATTCATACAAAGTTAACTTGAAAAGTTTGGAAGAAGGGATGAAAAATGTTCTTTGACAAAGATGAAAATAGCAAAAACCACGGTGTACACATGCAGTTTGTTAGGCACTTGTTATTGGTCTGCGGAGAGCAGTTCAGTGACATGATAATATATGATTCCAAGGGTAATGGGCAGAAAGTATTTTCCACAAAGGTTAAAGAATTGCCATCGCTCATGATTGCTTGAATTATTTCAGAACAAAGTCAGTCCAGGATATTTACAAAAAATATGTTGCATCAACGCTATTCAGCATTTCCATCTCTCTTGGGTTTTCGGGTTTGAATGAAAACATGATTCTGCCTTATATTAAGCACAAGTTACAATAGTGTTTACCTGGCATAGTATAAATTGTCAATATATGACAAGAGGAAGGGCCATGACCCCCGCAAGACATAGGGCCATTGATCTATTATATATTTATTCAATATGTGTGCAATTTATACTGAAACTCCAAGGTTTTGCTCCCTCCCCATTTAAAGATTTAATAACTTATTTCTGGATTTTGTTTCTCCTTTCACTGAAAGCCATTTTCCACTTTTTAAAATGTCTTGACTTTTTATACTTAAAAGAGTTGTGTTTTGTCTTTTAAATAGGCCATTGGTATATACATTACTTAATTTAGAAAATATGTGCTCTAGCATTATGTGTGAGCATTATGTGCGAACTGGACCAATTTGTATTTGGACAAAATCATATTTTTCAGTATTGACCAAAGGCCTTGACCACAATTTTTGTTTCTGACAGCTCCTCATTTTTAATATCACAAAGGAGCCATGGTGGGTTCATTGCTGGAAATGACTGTTAAATTTGACTGATCTAGATGAGCATTACGATAAACATAAGAAAACAACCTGAGGTTTAAATAATTTGAAGAATGCATGCATCCCTATTTAGATACATTGAAAAATTGGGTCCTTTCTTGATCCAGAATGATCAATCCCCAGGGATCTGTCCTTCCAGCAATTCACTGCTCCAGAGAATTTCCCCTGCATTTTATCTCTGCCAATCATCATTCAATTTTATAAAACAGAATGCACTTTATAATTTATGTTAACGAAAAAAAAGTGAAATTCTTGCATGGAGCATTCTTGGTTTCTTTAGCTTGAAGATGACCAGGGACTCTGTTATCAGTATTTTTATTGAAGAATCATCCTTGCAGCCACCTAGGACTGCAGCCGAGATAACTAACCATTATTCTTCCTGAATTTCCTCATCAAAATCCTACAGAAAGATATTACGATAAAATGCCACTATTGGGTTTTTTTTATGCTACTGTCATTACTAAGAAGGAATCCTTTCTTTTAGAAAATCCTAGAGAACATAACTTTCTCTCAGAGACATTTTATTCCCACTCATGATGAGAAGACACAATGTTAACGACTGAGAAATAACTTGCAGTGAATAAATTCATGCCTATAGGGCCAAATGAATTTCCCCCCCCAACCAGGCACTGAAGAAACTGGAAAAACTAATAAAAAGGATCTCTGTGAATTTGTGGGAAACTGGCAAGAACCCAGAAGACTGGATTAAAAGAAACATCCCTATTTTTGAAAAAAGGAATAAGGAAGTGACTACCTTGCCAACTTAATGTCTAGCTGCCCAAAATACTTTGAGCTACTCCTGCAGTGAGCGCTGGGTTCAGTTTTAGGCCCTCTGAGGTCACTTCCAATTCTACAATTTTATGAAATAGGACAAAACATTTCAAAGGATATTTTGTGCCCAATTATACTTCAGGCAAAGCCAATTGGAGTTACTAATTTCCCCATAAGTAATGCAAATTCTGCAAGTTCACATGTCTCCATGTAAATTAGGATAATTAACTCTTAGCATTGTGGCACAGGTAAATAAGGGCAGTTGCTTTGAAATTCACAATCTAAGAAATCTCTTCAATACATCTTAATCTGAAATCGGCATGTTGATGAATGCAGGCCACATATGTACATGCACAAATTACTAGGAATTAAAGATATTGCTATTACAGAGGCTCAGCAAAAGTCATAATACACATAATGCCTGGTGCTATAATTATAAAGTGGAATCAACAACCATCTCAGACATGAAGTTCTGAATAGAAGTTGCACCTTACTAACAAGTAAACACAAAGTGCAATCTAAATGTCATTGTTTTAATGAAGGGATGACCCTTATGTAATTGCCTGGCTTCTTGAATTATTATGCAAAAATCCTGGAAGCTCCATGCCAAATATTCAAGGCTACTCCAGGAACCAGAAAATTACAGTTCTGATACTCAGTCATTATATGATCCCCTAAGCCAACTCCATGACTAGAGAATCCTTCCGTTCCCTTGATTAGCAGCATCATTCTCCAGCTGTTCTCCAGGTTTCCTCCAGTTTTTTTAAATAACAGGGATATTAATTCTTAAAGATAAAGTAATCCCCCTCTTTTTTTAAACCTTTTGCAATAAAGCTTTAGCTGAAAGCATTCATTTTAAAACTTCACTTATATGTAGAGAAATTGTGTGTGAGAGACAGTGTGCGAGTCCTAAAATTGTCACTTTTCAACAGGAATTATTAAATAATCTATATTCAAGCTTTGGAAGGCAATTTAGGTGACAACTTGCAATGCTGGAAGTCTAGAGAATAAGATTTGACTTGCTAAAGTGGCACTGAAAGCAAACAGATTTTAAAAATAAAACACACACCCAAAGACACAAAGGTTAAAGCCTGTTTGCCAACTTATAAAGCAAATTCAATCACTCTCCTTCCCTTAATTTGAACAAGCACCAGCTGGACTTTATTCTGGGCAATGTTCATTTCAGGATTATTCTAATTACATGAAAAATGTCCAAATTCATTCCTTTAAAGATCCAGTGAGCCTGTATTAAAGTTGTATTGAACACCTAAAAGGGGTTTAGTAGACGTGGATGTCACCTAAGTAGGTGGCAATTTAGCCAGCATTACAGAAGAAGGCTGAAAGCAACTTTCTCCATAGTGACGCCATGAATCAAGTCAAGGACACTCTTTCGAAAAGAAGTTTCTTCACTTTGGCCAAGTCAAGTTGGTTGCTTCCAATGGCCTGAATCTCTATATCAAAGTGAAGCTTAGTTGTATTGCACAGGTATAGTAGCTATTTATTCAGCATTCAGTTTCCATTTCCCAGCCACGTTTTTCAAGCATAATTTACAACTTGAATTCTGCCTTTAATTACTCTACTCTTCTGCTGCCCATTTGGAGATAAGAGCAGCCACTTGACATTCTAATCTCCCTATATGGTTTTTTGCCTTCTCTACTTAATATTATCTAGCATGTATTTTCTACTTCTATACTCAGAACGTTAGTCTAATGCATATCTGCATTGTTCAATTTCTATACCACACACGTCCTAATTTGTCCAAATAATGAGGTAGGATGGCACACTTGTTAGAGTGCAGTACTGCAGGCTACTTCTGCTGATCACCGGCTGCCAGCAGTTTGGCAGATTGAATCAAGGTTGACTCAGCCTTCCATCCTTCTGAGGTGGGTAAAATGAGGACCCAGATTGTTGGGGCAACATGCTGACTCTGTAAGCTGCTTGGAGAGGGCTGTAAACACTGTAAGCAATATATAAATCTAAGTGCTATTGCTATTGCTAATGTAGAGTTAAAAAATGGCTTACAGGGACTGAAAGCAACTTTCTATCGTGGTTTTTCAGATGAGTAAAGCATGTGACTTTCCATCATCTTCAACCACCACCAAGCGGTATCTCTGTTAGATAGCCAATATCTCATAACAGATCCTCTTCTTTGTCTTTGGAAGTTTTCCCAAGATTTATCCTCCTCTGCTACATCTCCTTCACACTGCTCTCAACAACCTTTAACCGATGTAAACGTTGTTCAACATAAGCAGGTTTGCCAGTCTGATTTTAATCATACTTCTCCAGCCCCATCTTAGCTGCCAAAATTTATCTCCTTTCTTTCAGTTCTTCTTTCCAGAGTTTGTCTGCTGAGATAAGACTCCATTTCATGTCCGCAATGGTTCCTTCTCTCTTTTATGGGAAAACGTCTTGTAAGAAAACTAAGCTATGTTTTACTTAACTCCTCAAATCAACTAATTGTCATAAAGTGTTTGAATTTCTGTATGGATAAAATGTTTTTTTCCCCCTGGAAGTCATAGTTGAAGGCAAGTTGAATTGACCTTTAACTTGACAAAAAAGTGATTTTACTAAATTGGATTCTTAAATCTGGCGTGTTCCTACAACCTGCCTAGCTTTAAAAAGCACTACCTTCAAATAGATCTTCCAATTGTATTGGGCTCATACTTGGAGAACATTATGGAAACTATTCTTCAGTGCAGCTGAAGATTGAAGAGATGTCATTTCATTCAAGCTCAATCCAATAATTAGTATAGTCAAATTTGCCAGCAACCGTTGTCTCTTGAAATCATCTATCTGAATGCCATATATGGCCTTCGCCCTAAAAAGCAGCCGATGAGCATTGTCACTATTGAGCTGTTCTCTCCTATTCCAGACATCCACACTGGTACTTTTAATACTCACTTCCTTTTGGAGGTGCACTAGGCTTACACACTAAAATCTTCACAGCACAATAGGCTTCTGTGACATAATCTGATAATCACCTTGGCAACTTCTAGATTTCAGCTTGGGTGATTATTTAATGGGTAAAATTACATTAAGCAACAGTAGAAACAGAAGCCAAAACTGTGCATAATTGATATAAATACCTATAAGAAAAAGTTTACTGTGTTATTGTTAGGATTTCTCATTGTTATTGGTTATTAGACAGTGATGTGTTAAATAGTTCACATTTGAAATTTGACAGCTCTCTGAAGTGTACAGGAAGGAAGTTCTAAGTTGCCAAATACAAATTAATTGTAAGGTATAGGTTACATCATTGGAATACACTGTGGTTGGGCTGAAAAGAAAACCTCTATTCCTTTCAGATCTCCTTCTAATGAAGAAGACACAGATTGTCTTCCCTTTCATCACGAGTTTAACCGCTAAAACAGTTGCCTTTATAATCAGGTTTTCAATTCTATCAACATAAATAGATCGGACTTGGCAGATTGGATTTGTACTGGGCTGATTATTCTGTAAAGGGTCTACAAACTGCTGTATGATTACGGCTGCTTAAAGAACTCAGTCTTTGTCAGTTCCCATCTGAACTGATCAATATCACCAGGCCCAACGTGTGGAACAGAAGGCAGTTAGTTAACCTGCAGGTTTTGTGATCCATGAAACTTCCAGCACAGTCCTCCAGGCCCACAAGCAATCAAATCCTCCCTCCAAACAAACTGCTCTCCACTGAACTAAAATATAATAATAAAGGGGCATTTTGTCACTCTTGTTTCCCTAATTGGGCTGATTTGCCTTGCATATTGGTTGGGTCAAGCGTGCTGGTGGGCTGCCTTTGTCCTGCTGATTGTCATGTTGTTCAGCCCTGAGCCTGAATCAATGTTCCTGTCATGCATCAGTTGTGATAAGAGCAGTATTTTTTATGTTTCATTCTGGCACCCCGGTTTAATACTTCTTGTTCTGTCTTCCCTTCAAATAATCAGAATGAATGAAACGGCACACTAAAAAGCTCTGGTGGAGGAAAACAGATAACATGTTGCTCCCAAACAGAACAATTACAAACGTAGTCTTGTAGGAAGAATATATTTAAGAGTTGGTTGGAATTTCCCCATTTGAATTGACAGGAACTAATATGCTGGCATATTTCAAAGATCTCTGAAGCATAGTATGGACTTAAAGCTTGTCTTTATGGCTAAGATTAAATGGAGTCCACTAAGACTTCAGCTGTGAGAAAAGTATGTTAATATCAACTGTACTAGCTCCATTAGTGATACAGATTCTGCAGTGAAGAGGGGAGGTGCTGTCCTTACTTACCTATTTCAGGTGAAATTAAGGAAAGAGAATAGTCCATTCACTCACCTTCATTGCCCCTCTCACATGAGTGTTGCAGATGTCCAGGAACAACAGATGTCCAGGAAAAATAATGCATTGCTTTATCTGGAAAAAGATATAGTTGCTTTAACAATTCAAAAAGACATACTGCATTTACACTTTCAAACTTTCTAAAGCACCTTTTTAAAAAAAATATGTAGAGTATTGGTATTGGTATTGAGTTTATTTATATGCCGCCCTTTTCCCTGGGGGGACTCAGGGTGGCTCACAACTTAAAAAGGGAAGGGGGGAAAAGACAAACTTTTTACATATAAGACAATACATAATTAGAAACACAACATTCATACCATTCGGGCGGGTTACAATCTTAGTCCCAGGCCTGACGGGATAGCCAGATTCTGAGGGCTGTGCGGAAGGTCTGGAGGGTGGTGAGGGTCCGAATCTCCACGGGGAGATCGTTCCAAAGGGTCGGAGCTGCTACCGAGAAGGCTCTCCTCCGCGTGGTTGCCAGTCGGCACTGACCGGCAGATGGAACTCGGAGGAGGCCTAATCGGTGAGATCTAATAGGTCGCGTGGAGGTAATTGGCAGTAGGCGGTCTCTCAAGTACCCGTATATAACTCAAGTGCATAATAACCCATGTGATCATTCCTTAGTAAGTCAACTCATTATTCATTCAGCTATTTAAATTCATTCATAAAGTCATGATGGCAGATATAACATTCTCTCCCATTTTTCCCAATATTAATAACTCTGTAAGGTAGTTTGAAAGATTTCGTGGCTTACAGTGCACTACAATGTTGGTCTCCCCACTTGTAGACCAACCTAAACCAATTGTATCTTATCAAATACATCACACTCTTCTGAGAATACATAATTCATATACAGAAATCCTAGATGAAGATGTAGATTTTTGTCTGTACCTCATATGTTTCAAGGTGGAAATGGTATTGTGAGTATCTACTTACTTGATATAACTTTGTGTGGAAACTTGGAGATGCTACATGAAAACCAAACAGAGGAAAGGAAGAAAATAATTTCTCACTTTAATGACTATGGTAGCATACTTTGTAAGATCTACTGTTGTAGAATGAAAAAAAAAAAACAAAGATGAATTTAACAAAGCAGTGATAGGCTGTAATGCTAATTTTCATTATTATAATGGTCTCTCAAAATCATCAAGTTTAGCATTTCACAGAGATTTAATGGATGGATTCTCAGGATGGAAACTCAGACATTATTGCCTGTCCATGACAATTTAAAAGACCCAACACATTATTTTTCTCTATGTAGACTAAACTGACAACAATGAAAAACTGATGGATTTGATATAAAAATATGTATGGATAGGGAATGAATAGATCCAACATAACTCTGTCCTTCTCTTTCTGCCCAAAACCTTCTAGCCCAAAAAAAGAGAAGGAAAACTCATCAACTTTGCAGCTATTATTGACTGAAAGCTTCTGCACATTCATCCACAATGTCACATCAAAAGTCTGTCAATCACAGCCAGGGACATGAAACAGTTGTAAATAAATAAATAAGAAGTCCAATACAATCCCCCAAGATTGTCCCTTAGGAAATATTTATTGCTGGCTTCAGAGTACAGTAAAATAAAGTCAGTGATAGATCACTGGATGAGATATTAACATTCCAATAACTACAATAGACCATTTTTGACACTTTGCCGTGCTTCTGTGAGAGCCATTCACATTATTGAGCTGTTGCAGGCATTTTTCTGTGTGACAGCACAAGTTTTGTGTAAAGGTGAAATGCAACAGTTAGAAACGGAGAGTCCGTGAGACAGGTTTCCAAAGACCAATGACTCTCTTGCGGGCCTAGCAAGAAGACAATGGTCAACCCTTTCTAAAAAAGGTTGCCAAGAAAATTGTATGGACTTATCCATACAATTGCCAGGAGACAAGGCCGATTTGAAGGCATAACATAACATAAAACATAACATAACATCATAACAAAATAATTGCATGCCATTAAAAGTGTGAATTAAGTGCCCAGCAAGACAGCATGTGCCTAAGTATGTGTAAACCATCTAAACAAAACAACAACAACTTCATGACAGCTCACATGGCTAGTTTCATCAGAGTGTCATGGAGACATTTTCTGGAATCCCAAAGAGGAATACTTGAAATATGCAAGAACATTAACATCAGACAACTTTCCATTTCCTTACTATCCCTCTTAAATCCATAAATTACATAGATTCGGAGCCAACAAGGAAGCCATTGGAGAACATTTCCCATGCTTCCTACTTCCCTTTTCTTCCACTCCAGTATGTCATGGAAGAGAGTGGAAAGATTTGCTTCTGATTTTAATAAACCACAATTCTTTATGGCACTCCAGAGCTATGTTTTTGGTTTTTTAAAATGTTATTATAAGTAGGAATAATTTTCATTCTGGTTTGTCCTGAAATCATATTGTAAATCAAGCATTGAAATGAATACTACTAATGTTCTACTCCAGAGGGCAGAATCAGAAGCAAACTCACGTAGTCTAATTTCTTTTATGTCTCAACAAAACCATGAATGATACTTTGCCAGAGAACTTCCCATCTTCTCATTCCAATTCTGGTCAATGTGTTCTACAAATAGATGCATATCTACATCTTAGTGGAGGACAGGTAGTCCTCGCTTAATAACCCTAATTGGAACTGGAATGTACGTTGTTAAGTAAAGAAGTCATTAGGCAAAACATCACATGACCGTATTGTTTAGTGACAGTAGTGACAGTTGTGGTTATTAGGTGAGGACCTCAAACAATCCTCCACAATTGCTTCTGCTTCAGCTCCCATCCGCTTATCTCCTCCCATCCCGGCCTTTTTAGCCATCCTACATTCTACTATTGTCTACCTCGGCTACAGCCTACAACCTCTAAGTATGACCTTGTTTGTCTCTTCTTCCCACTGCTGACGAGGCAGACCCAGCCGAGGCATCTGAGGGCCCTTCGTGAGGCCTCATACATCATCATGTATACACCCCATGTATGCCTTGTTTTAGCTTTCCTTTTTGAATAATGCTACTGTAAATCCTATATAAGAATACTGAAGCTTTTAGGAAGTCACACTCTGAGTTGATTCAGCATCCATAACTCTGCTACGTTTGCAATGACATATTTGTAACTATACTTTTAATGAGTTTTAGGTTCTTAAATTTTAGAGTCATATGATTTACACCACCAGATGAATATGCATGAATTTCTCAGAGCTTTGCTGCAATTTTATAATATGCCTTTAGATTTGGGAAGTTACTCTCTGCCAGGCTAATATACAGCATTATTGTAAACTAGCAGTATACGCAGGTTTTGCCAATCCAGAGGCCATCAAAATGATAAACTTTGAACAACTAAGAAGATCCTGTCATCTTATGTGTTTATGGAAGCAATGGGTGCTCAGCTTTCCTCTTTTCCTTGAACTGTGCTGATAGGGGACCATGTAGGTTTAGGATTTAGAAAAGTCCCTTCTGATGAGGTATAGAAGTATTTTGTAAATAAATCTGTATCTGCAGTTGAGGCCTACATGTAGGGTTACCAGATATCTGAATAGACAAAGCAAAACTCAGGCAATTGGAAAGGAGGACTAATTGTGTGAATTGGAGGAAACACTAATTATTTAACTTACTTGGCATCCACAACAGAAATTGCAGTGAAAAACTGCAAAAAGTGTATTTGAAATTACTTTTTTCCAAAATCATAAATATGTTTTTCAATCCCAGGAATGTGCTAGAATTGGTTAGAGGCAAAAGTCTTCAGCATGCAATGGATTAAAGTCTTGTCAATTTCAGGCAGCAGTGCAAGCTGGCTCCAGGGTACTAATCAAGGTTTTAGTGTAGACCTTGTTAAAGTGTGGTTAGCACTTATTAGGGAAGCATTGTGTTGCAAAAAAGTGCTTAGAAAAGATACTAAAAAGTCTGGACAATATTTAATTTTAAAGTTATGCCCAACAGACAGAGGACACAGTGATAAAAAGAACATGTCCTCCCTTTATTGGGCATTTGGTAGCTCATTATGCATTCAGGTTTAAACACTGTATGCATTATGCACAATGATTTTATCTCTACTTCTTTGTTGTTTTCCATAAAGGGTGCATACCATTAAGTCTGAATGAACCAACGAAATTCATGCCCCTGAAATGTATTTCAAAACCAAGAGTTACCTCCCGAAGTATTTCACGATATTTCTCTTTGTATATCAAGGTGTGTTTACATTTGTCTGTGTTCATTAATTTCTTAATTTTCCTGTGAAAAATGATTTTAACTCACTAGTAATACAGAAAATATGAATGCTATTCTGAAAAGAAAAAAAAAACTGTCCGCTTTTTAGCATGAAGAGATTTCTTCTAAGGAGGCATTTTTTCGTCTCATTAGATGTGAAAAGTTGTGAATAAATATGTTTCTTAGAAGATTATCTTGAAACAGAAATTGAGAAGTGGTAAATTAACAGAGAAGACAATATAAAATACAACAAAAGATGAAGAAGGAACATCATTATTTTTATTTTAACATAGAATCATAGAGTTGGAAGAGTGGATTTGGGTCACTGAGCTCAACTCCTTAAATGCCTTTTTTCTTTCTTTGTAGCCACATGTACTGCCGACTCTCCTTCAGTTTGCCATCAGCCATTGTTCCAAGATACTTTTTACTGCTACCAAGCTGGGTATTCCCTATTTTACATCAATCCAATTGTTTACTATTCCAAGATATTTTTCACTTTTTATTGGTACCAAGCCGTGCATGTCATATCCATCCATTTGCTTACTATTTCCTTAGTGCAGAATGTGGCAATTATCTCGGTTAAGTTTCATCCAATTGTTTTGAATGTTTTTAAAACATATGATCCTTTGCCTATTGACAACATACGGAGCCTTCTAGACTCTTCAAATTATTTTTATACCAAAATAACAGGGACGTGGAAAGGCTTCAATGAGAGCTGGATGGTGTTTTAGGTTACTAGTAGAAAACACTAAATACATTTTTGAATCAAAGTAGAAAATTGGTGGTGTTTTGATTCCAGTAGCTGCCAAGTGCTTTGCAGAGTTAATGGTGCCTGCCTTCCTTCTGGAGTTGTTACTAACAATATGCACCATTGAGACTTCATTACTGTGGGGGGGAGCTGGGCCTTTCATTTGCTGTCGGGCCAGTTGCTCTAGAAATGCAAAGTTATGGCATGAGCTCAGAAGGAAGGGGAGAGATTTGTATCTGCAAGGCCTGCATAACAAAGGAAAAGGAAAAGGGAGTGTAGGCAGGTGGGGCCCCATTCAATGTAGACAATAAGAGGTGACTGCCAGGCATATCATACAAGACAAGATACGGTATAAGGCTAAGACACGGCCAACAGAACACTTGCTCAAAGTCTTCTAGGATGCCAATTAGTTAACTTTTAGGAGTAGGGTTGAAATAGAGCCAATTTAATAAGTTAGGTAACTTTTGAAGTATTGATTAGTTAAGTCTTAGAAATAGAAATAACATGGAGCCAATAGAGGATTCTTTAGATCAGGGTTCCCTGGCCCATGGGCCGACACCGGTCCATAGCATGCCAGCAACCAGGTCATGCATACAAGCAAAGTCCCATCTGTGGGATGAAGGCAGCACCCAAATCCATACACCCTCAGTCCACAGGGGGGGGGGAAACTTTCTCCAAGGAACTAGTCCTTTGTGCCCAAAAGGTTGGGGGCACTTTAGAAAACTTTCAGAATGCCCATTAGACAATGTTTCTTTACCCATCTTGAAAAACTGTATAAAGCTGGCTGAATCCTTTGTTTTGGGTCCTGGCATTACGAGTCGAGGTGGCGCAGTGGTTAGGGGTGCAGTACCGCAGGCCACTTCAGCTGACTGTTATCTGCAGTTCAGCGGTTCTAATCTCACCGGCTCAAGGTTGACTCAGCCTTCCATCCTTCCGAGGTGGGTGAAATGAGGACCCAGACTGTGGGGGCGATATGCTGACTCTGTAAACCGCTTAGAGAGGGCTGGAAGCCCTATGAAGCGGTATATAAGTCTAACTGCTATGGCTATTGCTAGTTGGGGCCCCTTTTGCTGAAGTGCTTCAATAAAAGGAAACAAAATCTGCACCTGATGTTCTTTAATGCACCAGGCTCAAACCCAAATTGGAGACAACAATCTGGGGGTTTCTCCCGAGTGGTGAAAGTGGCTCTCTAATATCGGCACAAATAGATGGCACAATTGACAGAAAATGAGTTTTATTGGCTCACTAAGCTCTTCCGGGATGAATGCTAACCTTGTTTTGGGCTTCATCCAGGACAACCCTCAGATCAATATTCAGAGATGACGGTCTCTTTACTGCTTTCAAAAATGGGCAAGGGAGAAAGCCTGTGGGCTTCTGTGCGTTGGAATGCTTTTGCCTCCTCTACTGTACAATGGACTGTACCATCTGTGCAGAGGAGGCATAAGCATTCGGAATATGGTCAGCAAACTGCAGTGCTGACAAATGGGACTCCTTAAGAAGAGGCCAGGCTTTGTCATTCTTCAGCCAGGCAAACCCCATAAAAGGTAGAGATAAATGTAGTCTTCCCTTGGATGCCAGATAGTGGCATATAATATAAAGAATAAGCAAAATTACCCCATCCCATAAAGAATTTGGCTGGGATTGTATAAGATCAGGGTTGGAATAAAGGACCTACGAGATCCGTTCCAGCCCTATGTCTCTATGCTCTAAAACAGTGGGCGGTCTTCAATATTATACTTACTTACCCAGAATCCATTGTGAAAAATTAAGCTTATCTTTTAAATGGTTTATGAGATTATTTAATTTTAAGTTGGAGTAGGATACTTTCTAAAAGGGATGTGGTGTCTTAGTGGCTGAGACACTGAGCTTGTCAATCAGAAAGGTCGGCAGTTCGGCGGTTCAAATCTCTAGCACTGCATAACGGAGTGAGCTCCCATTACTTGTCCCAGTTTCTGCCAATCTACAAGTTTGAAAGCATGTAAAAATGCAAGTAGAAAAATAGGAACCACCTTTGGTGGGAAGGTGACAGCATTCCATGAGCCTTCAACATTTAGTCATTCCGGTCACATGACCACGGAGACGTCTTCGGACAGTGCTGGCTCTTCAGCTTTGAAACGGAGAGGAGAACCGCCCCTTAGTGTCGGGAATGACTAGCATATATGTGCAAGGGGAACCTTTACCTTTATCTTTAGGATACGTTCTGCATTAATTCAATAAACACCACCTGGGCTGATCAATTTAGTGGCTATTGTTGTATACTGTCCTTTCTTCAAATCCTCTTTGCTTTGAAAGACATACAGGGAGAATGTTTATAATAAATATATTACGGTAAGATCCTTGAAGCCTCTTACTGAATTTGTGGTCTCTACAGTCCCTACTATTTCAGTTAACTTTGTTCTCTTCTATGAAAAAAATAAAATGAAGGCATGTGGATGCTTCTCTATTAATTAGGGATGAGTATTTTTTTACAGATTGAATCATGAAGTGGTTGCGTGTCTGTTTGTCCTCTAATGTCAAATCATTAGCCTGAATTGATTTGTGCATTCTTTGGATCTCAGATCTCCAATTCAAATAAATCTGTGCTGAATGGCCCAGCCTTATTGTGTATACATATTTAAAATTGTGATCTTAATTTCATTTAGGGAACAAAATTAAATCAGCAGGGCCATGAAGGCCTCTTACCTTTGTTGCCAATTTACTTACATTGTACATTCATTAAATACTTTATAAATAATGACAGGCTTTTGAATAATTCTTCTTCTCCTATGTTGGTACTTCAATTCAAATGGGTCTATAATGGGCCTAAAGCAGCCTGGTCAATCCATTACTACGTTAGAATGCCTAGAGGAGAGCTGATCTGGAAGGCAAACAAATCACTCCATAAATCTTAGCCATTATTAATTACTATTATTTCATTATTGATTTTCTTAAGAGGCTGGATCTGAAAGGTCTGCATTATTAAATAGAGGGAAGCCTAGAGAATGTGGGATAGGGTATGATTACAAATATTTTATTTATTTAATCATACAAGTGTCCTTGACTTTTCAAGATATGGAAGACCTCCCGTGTCTCTCCTGTCACTCAAAGTCTACATTCTGTGGGTTTCCCTGCCTCAGCTGTGCCTAACGCATAAGAGTTGAGCATAGCTGTGGGAAGAAGCTCTACAACCTCAAAGCTGACATGTCCCTCAACCCCCTTTCATGTTGTGATGCTGCTTCACATGAATAATACATTGGGGGAAGGAATTTTGGGAGTAGCTTGAGCAATAACATGCTTGTTGAAATGAATCATAAGAAAATATGTTTGATTTCTCAAAGACCTGTACATAAATATTTTAGTTGTCCAGCATGATACTTACAAAAAAACCATAAGCAAACCATACAGGCAATATTTCTCCAAGTTATATCAGAATTTGGCTCTGATGGTGTTATTCTATCCGTCTAACAGTTAGGACTAATAGGCCATCAAGAACATTTTTCTCCATGATTTTGTCCAATACTTCAAAAATGCTATTTGAACTCAGTCCTCCCCAATGCTGGCCAATTAGAAGAGAATACATTCTATTTTTGTTGGCCAAGTGTGATTGGACCCACGAGGAATTTGTCTCTGGTGAATAAGCTCTCAGTGTACGTACAAGCAACAAGTGATCAATCATGATCATAATCATTAACTACAATCATCATGAATTATAAGATACAATACTCAGTGACAGTCATAAGATATTAAATAAAAGCAATCATAATATACAAACAACAAAGGTAATAGTCGTAAGACGCCAAAGTTGTCTGTGGCTATTTAAAATTGTGTGACCAACATGTGAAATGTTTTCCAGTATCAGGGTTATATCAGATAACTGGTCAACATTTGGATGCCAGTAGACTGAGCACATGTTCAATCGTTTTACAGCAGCCTATGAATTCCAATGATTCCATCGTTTCCCAGTTCACACACAGATATTATATGTTTCTTCTAGGAAGAACTTTCATTCTTTACGATTTTATTCTTGAAGCCAAAATGTTGCTGCTCAAGTGACAGAAAATCATCACCTTTCACTGTCAGATTAATAAGTTAAAAATTAGCCAGGGTATATGGTTATCTTGTGAGAAGATAACTCAGAGGAAGTACAAAAACACATATGAGAACTGAGAAACTCAGAAACCAACTTGGAAGCCTAAAAACCACATGCTCTTATGTAAATATGTAGAGCAATATTGTTGGATATTTGCTTGGAAGATGCATGATTCCTAGATGGGAAAAATATAAATCTCAGAATCTATAGAAGTGAGGAAAAAGTCAGTCAGAGATATGATATAATATCACCACCACCATTAAAATCATATATCATCATGCTCCAACAATGGAAGTTTTTAAGAAGAGAATGGAAAACTGTTTGTTTCCTGCCTGAGCAGGGGGTTGGACTAGAAGACCTCCAATGTCCTTTCTAATTTTGTTATTTTGTCATTATCATAATCTAATATCATCATCTAATACCACCACCATCATCATTATCATCAACTATTTTTCTCCTATTACCGATAATTTGGGGTAAACCTCTTCCCTTGTGATGTGTTTTTCACAGAGATAATGTTTTATTTTGAACAAATTTATGGTCAGTATTTTCCACTTGTCTAGTTTAATCTAGAGCTCTGACTTACATTTCATCACAAAAATGAAACTGCAATTTAAATAGTGTATAAGCAGATGTGTATATATTGTACTTCTAAAAATCCATATAAACCATCTCACTGTGGTCAGAACAGCCTTATATGTTTGCCTGCTGAATTAACTGTACAAAGGCAAAGACCTTTGCATATCTAAATGAAGGATGTTCTTCAAATACTCCTAAAGTACAAATAACTTTCCACTATTTCACCAGGTTGCAGTTCTTGTTCTACATGTGCAAAAACCAAGATCTTTCTGCCAAGATTTGAATTTATATCTTTGCTTGTATGTTACCAAAGGCACTTCCTCTCATCCTTCCACTTACTTTGACAATAAACTGGCATTATTCTCAGGGGTTGCTTTTATACACAATCTTGTGACTAGTCTGTGCAGTGGTTAATAATGCTGGTGAGTCAATATATGAGGCACCATAGAGGCCCACATCAACCCACTATAGGCTGACTTTGAGCTTCAGCCATATCTCCCTGGGTTGCTGTACAGAAAAATAGAAGGAAAAGGTGTCCCATATATACAAGCTTGAACTTGTACAATGTGAATTTAAGCAACTAGAGATTTGAACTGCAACACAACTGCAAATAGCTTGGCTTTTGCTGTATATGAATGCTTTCCTCTTCTAAAACAAAATGTAAAACTGGTTGTCAGACTTATAATACAGACAAGAACATACCCAGAAGTATTAGCACTAACCTTATTGTAAGACTAGCCGATAACCGGCATTGCCCAGGTATTTATTTATTTATAGGGGGGAAATGTCTGGACCAAACATAATTTCTAATGTTGGATGTTCCCCCTTACCAGAAGAAGCACCCTTGTGGAGTACAGCGAAGCCGTTACTATAGCAAATCTACTGTGTTGCACAGTAAAAGCCATTTTATGGCAGTACAGTAGAATCCATTTTAAGGCACAACAGACTGTATCTTAACAGAACACACACCCTAAGGGGTTTTAGGGGTGTTTTACCTCCACGGTATTTGTTTCTAGAAAGCAAGTCATCTGTGTACCAGTTTGGTTGAAATAGCTTGAGGCGTTACCAAGTTATGCTGCAATGCACACACACAAAGCCATTTTCATATATATAGAAGGTTACATTACATTTATAGAATTTTCCAAATCTGAAAGTTCATCTCTGCCTTTTCCTTTCCAGACAAAGAAAATGGGAAAGTCTCTTTGGAGATGTTTGCCACATCCCCATTTCTTCTGCAGACTCAGCTGCCTCTTATCCAACTATATCCAGTCTGTGGCTCTTTCTCCTGTCTCCCAAGGCCTTTCTAACATACTTATTGCACTGGTCATGGGAAGGAGAAGGCAAAAGGAGCCATGAAGAGAGAAGACATGGCAAATCAATCTTGAGAAAGTGGGAAGAATGAGAAAGTAACTCAGAATAACTTCCATCTTGATAAAATGGGGCAGATAGAAATTCTGACAGATGTTAAATATTCTGTTATTCAACTCTACAACAGTGAAGAATATTTGGAAATATCTACTTTGTTCGGAAAGAGCAAAGAAAGCCATGTTGGGAGAAAAAAAATGTCCACTGAGTATGTAGTAGCAAATGCTGTGTTATGAGAGGCAATGCCTTTGTTTTCATCCATTTAAAAGCTACGTTGTTAAAAAAGAAAAGAAAATGCAATGTTTGTATGCTTGCCATTAGTAAATTTACTGAGCACAATGGATTATTCAATTAATAATGGTCCTAGTTTAGGCATTTTAGTGAGATAATTAAAGCACCATGACACATAATCAATTCATTGATTGACCATCACAACTATTTTTTTTCCCTTGATGGCAATAATTTAATTTACATCCTTTCACAAATTCTTCAATGCAACTTTCTCATTTGTATATGATAGAGTGCTGGTGGATGGGTTCTTTTCCTAAGAATTCCTCCATCACCCCAAGCAGCCATTTCTTATCCATGGGAAGACTGGATTGCTTTTTCAAATGTATTGATCTAAGGACAAAGAAATTGTTAAGCCGTGTCAAAATAGGCAGAATTGGTAGTGATTAACTTGTCTCTCATTGCATTCGTGTAATTGATATGCATGTCTTTCCCCCGTATTTTTAACGGAACTTTCTTTTGCTTTGTTTGTCTGTTATCAAAAGAATCGTCTTGGGTTTGGGGAGGAGCAGAGAGAGAATTTAATTTTATCAGCTACTAGAAAAATGAGCACATGCAATTTGGTCTTGAGTATCAGGATGACTGGGATCTGGTTGGGACTGGAGGTGAGGATTTCCTTCTGGAAATTGTGCCCTGCTGAGTTTCTAGTGCAGCATCAACTGAGAATTCAGAATAAGGGCAGAATGTGGGTATTATTATAAGGAGAATCTTGTGGCTTTCAAGGGCTTTGTGCCATGGATGACTGTGAAATTCATGCTCTAGGGATTATTTGGGATTACTCTAATGTACTAGTGGCCCTGTTGTACTGCAGCATTCATGACAGTTTGGCTGGATTAACAATAACATTTCCTAGGAATGATCTTGGGACAGTTTGACATGTTTTCCCTAGATGCAAATTTAGATAAAGCTCTGGGCTACCAGATCCTCAAGGACTTGGCCTGCTTCCCCAGAGCAGTTGTGGTGAGATCTGGACATAGGTGGAATTAACACCAATCTCATCATATCTTTCTCTGTGTTGGATCTCCCCCTATGTGATCCTCAGTTCCAGTCAGATAGGATTTTTTCAGTTAATGCACCCTAGATACCTAATGAATCCAGTTAGGTTCCAGGAGGAGCTTGGAGTTATTCCTAAGGTTCTTCTCCACAATTCAGCCAAAGCCTTAATCATCACTTCCCCCTCAGTGGCGTCTCCATGCTGTGCTCCCCTCCAGACCTCCTGGGGCAGCTCGCCTCCCTGACGGCAGCTCTTCCCGCTTTTTCTACTCCAGCGTCCCAGCTGGGAGCGTGAGAACCGCTGCTGTCCCTTCGCAGAGGCAGGAGCAGCAAGCGGGGCAGCCGGCCACCCAGCCAGCAAACCCTGCCCCACTGGCCCATGTGCCTGAGCTGGCCAGGCACTCCAGACCACAGATGCATGGCAGTGCTGCGGGCTGGAAGGCTGGGGCTGTGCAAGAAGCCTGCTCGAGCAGGGTCTCCCATTCTGGCTAGCAGCTCTTGCTCTCCTTGTGGGTTCTGGTGCACAATGGCATTGGCCAGCTGGTTGTTGTGTGCGCATGCACGCTGGAAACCAGAAGACCAGGTGGCCTGCACGCATGCGCTCGCCGGAAACTGAAGATCCTTTTCCCTGTGGGCACATGGCTGCTCTTTTGGTCTCTGGCACTCCTGCGTGAGTGAGGACCATTTGGCCGGCGCGCCGGAACTGGAAGAGCAACGGGCAATGGCTCCGCATGGCCAGAGAGATGGCTCTGTGTGCCACTTCCGGCATGCATGCCAAAGGTTCCCCCTCATGGATCTAATGTTTGAATTTTGGCAGTTCAGATACGGCATGCCTATTAGCTGTTTTTGCAAGCAGGTTTGCTTACCATAAATTAATGAAATGAATTCAGAAGAGCAACTTTACTGGCTATAAAGCAGAGAGAAAAGCAAATAGTTATATAAGTTTTCTTTGCTTACTTTTGCCTAATATAT
The DNA here is from genome assembly GCF_009769535.1 of Thamnophis elegans. Lineage (NCBI taxonomy): Eukaryota > Metazoa > Chordata > Lepidosauria > Squamata > Natricidae > Thamnophis > Thamnophis elegans. The sequence continues at coordinate 500,935 of NC_045548.1, forward strand.
AAATCTGTTTAAATATATTAGTATCTGAGTGCTTCCTCTCCAAGTCTGAAAATTTGAAGGATGGCTGCCTTTCATTTCACACATTGATCTGAAAGTTAGAAATTAGGGAAGCTCATATTAAAGTGCAAAATCTACTGTTTCTGGACAAAACTGAGAGCGTATAACATTAAATCAGCAGGAGAGTAAATAAGGCCAACATAAGTGAATAAATCAATTTTTTAAAAAAAATTACTGTCAAATCATTCTGCTTAAAATGTCAAAAGTCAGTAGTTTCGATTCAACTATGCATAAGTTTTACATGTATATTTCAATTTCTCCACTTTTCCTTTGTTTTTTATTAACGTAGATCATATTGGTGACATTTGGTCCATTACACGGGAAATAGCTTAATGGGTTGCTCAGTATGAATTGGTTTGATGTTTGGTTATCTATCTAGGGCTGAAATGTTGGTAGTTTTACACTGAAAGGTCCCTGCATTCAAAGACTGGATTTTAAAGCCATGTGCTTTGGATGTGAGTTGGTTACACTTGTTTTCATAAAGTGGTGCATCAATGGGCCGAAGTGCCACTGATGTAACACTTTAGACAATGGGACCTTCCTACAGTCATCTAACCACAATCCATCTTCAGCATTCAAATCTGCTCTAGAAGGTTTTTCTGCTGTCCAGGCCATTTAAGGTGGATTTGCCAGAATCTGGAAGAAAATTTTACTTGCAACTCATTAATTGTACTAATTATAAGAATTAGACAAGAAAAAAAGCATACAAGTAATATATGGAACATTTACAGAACATTGAAAGATTTTTTTATGTAGATAATTCTGCCCTAAGATTGAGGAATTAATCAAAGAAAAAGTTCAATATTTTAAATACATTCAGATAATTGATGTGCCTAATGTTCTATCATTAAGAATTAAATATGAATATTTGATCCAGGATGAAACAATGTTAATTTTGGGGATGATTTGTGATAGTTAAGAAGCCGAGGTAAATTTTCTACATATTGATTACAATAACACTTTGTTGGAAGAGGCTTTTGAAATTTTAATCTTGTCTTTTATTATTGTTGTTGTTCTTTCCTGTGAACTGTCTTGCCATTAATGTAGTATATAGATGTCAGGTTAATAACTTTGGAAACAGAATTAGTAACTTGGTAGTTTAACATTCTTTGAGCCTGTTTTGCAAGGTGTGGGAAAATAATATTGTTATAATATAATAATCAGTATTCAACAAAAGGGGGATGTTGATTTGTATATATGTGTTAGATTTTAGTGAACTTTTAAAATATCTTGTTTGTTTTGTTTTTTCTGTATTTCTTTAAAAAATGATATTTTAACTTTTTTTGAATAATATAAAAATAGATTAAAGCATGAATAAAGACACAACATTTTGTACTTCAAACTAATCACATGTGACTACTCAGGACTGACTAAAGAATATATGGTATATCTGGGCCACATTAACTGAAGACACCACTTCCTGCCGATGTATAGAATTACATTTTAGAAGGAGAACATAACTGGCATCTAACTAATACTAATAGAGTTGGAAGGGACCTTTGAGGTCTTCTAGTCCAGGGATCACCAACCTTTTGGACCTCAGGGACCACTAAATCCATAATTTTAGATTCCACAGACCACTAATATGATCTGCCTAATGATGGTTGGGTGGGTGTGGCTAGGTGGCCATGTGACATGGCCAACTCCATGTCACTCACATCGAGGGGCGCCTCACCAGCCTCTACTTGATACTCCTTGCCTTTCCGCCCAGGCTCCTTTGGCCCCAACAGGAAGCAGTTGTTGGAGCTAAGCAGCCGCCAGGAGAAAGAGTTGGCAAAACAGCTCGGTTCAAATTGGATCTGACTGAGAAGGAGGCTCAGCAGAAGCACCTCACTGAGGACTACGAGCATAGGCTTTCCAAGCAGAAGGAAGATATGCAGGAATTCAAGGCCAGGTACTGCTACCTGGAGGCTCAGAGGGCTGAGATGGTCAGCCAGTTCCAGGCCATGATGCAGCCCCACTGGAACAAGGCCCTCTTCACCACTAGCTGCACTTCCCTCCAGCCTTCGCCCAAAGCCCCCCACCAGGAGGCCAGAGCAGATTCCATGTTGGAACTTCTGCCCCCCTCCAGACCCCCACAAAAAGACTCCAAAGGGGGGGAGACTCTCTGCAGCAACACAAACATTCATTGCATGTATCTGTCCCAGGCGCCACAGTTTGAGGACCCCTGATTTAGTACAATATAAAAAATGCAAATGTTTTTTTTTCCTGCGGACCATCATTTTTTCATTTTCTGCTCCAGTCCAACCCCCTTTCCTGCTCAAGCAAGAGAGCCCCTGCCGTTCTAGACAAAGAAGACTCATTTCCTGCCCTCGGCCATTTTTATTCAGTTTTAACCTAAAGGCAGCCATGCCTCTAAATTCTATAGTGAGTTTAGATCCCTGTTTTTCTCATTTACATGATTTTCCATTGCAAAATACAGGTGTTTCCACATCTGGCCCCTAATGCTAAATAAAAGGCCGCTGTGAATAGTTGGGGTCCCGAGGCCCTGTAGGTGAGGAGGCTGCCTCAATTTATCTTCGCATAATATTGGAAGAGTCGGGAGTGGAACCTTAACAGTTTGTATCCTCCTTCATTTGCATATATTTATGAAGTCATGAATAAAAAATCTTGGGAGAAAAGCAGTTTGCGATTATTTTTCTTCATCAACGTTCTATTAAAGAGACGGTTTATTTATTGTTTCCAAATGTTGCATAAACATTAGCACAGCTTAAAAAAAAAAACAATGATATTTATTCCCTATCAAGGAAAGTTATACGATATGTTGGGAACTAAATCCACTGGCAATTTATTCATCTTAGCAAAAACCTGGTAAAAACAATGTTTGTGGACAATTATTAATGGAAAAGAAAAAGAGCAACCCAAAGTCCTTTCCCAATCTGATTATTTCATTTTTGCTTCCAATTACTAATGAAAAATTGCAGTTTAATTATAATTTTCCTGGCCGATGATTTCTGCCATTCACTACAATCCATGTGAAACAGTTACAAGAGAGTGTAGGTAGCTTTAAATGACTAAATAATATATGTATATTGCTGATGGGAACATTAACATCAGTTGAATGCAATCACCAAGAATACACACACTCAGGTAAGAAATTTTGTAGTCTCCTTGTCGTTCCAAATATAATTAACATGAAATGGGCATTCTGGATCTTGAGTTCCTCTCGTGGTTTAATGCATTTTTCATTTACTCCAAGAGCTCAGCTAATTCCGTCCTTTTCCCTTCAAGAAAACTGCATTAATATATCAAAGTAAGTGTTCCTTTTGTAAAAATAGAGAATCAAGAGGGTTTTTTTTAAAAAAAAATACAGCTTTAACATGGGAACCAGTTTTGTGCGGTGGTTAAGGCACAGAAACAGGGAGACCATCTTAGGCACAGCCCACCTGGGTGGACTTGAGCCAATCATTCCCTCTTGGCCCTAGAAAGGGGGCAATGGAAAATCATTCCTGAAAATCATTGCCAAAAAAACAATAACAACAACCCTGCACACCTTGTTGAGGCAGCCTCTAGTTGAATGGAAGGGGGAAAAGTGATTTAGAACCACGATGGTGAACCAATGGCCACAGGTGCCGCAAAGAGCCCCCTCTGCAGGTAAATGAACCATTGCCCCAGCCCAGCTCCATCGCGCATGCGTATGCACCTCCCGCCCTCCAGCTGGTTTTTGGGTCCCTGCCACACATGCACATGCGGGAGACACACACGCATGCATAGGATGGTGATGGGAGCACAGGGGGGCTGCATGTGCATGCACGGTGGGTGTCAGGCATGCATGCACAGGGTCCTGCGCACAAGGTGCATGTGGGGGTTGCATGCCCATGCCCGGGGGTGTTGCGCACACAGGGGGCCAAGCATGCCTGTGTGGGGAGCCTGGGAGGTGCAGGGGGCAAGCATGCATTGCATTGTAAGTTCATGTGTGCGCTGTTGTGCGCATGTACGCTTTCTGCACGCAGCGGTGAAAAAGTTAGGCATCACTAATTTAGAATAATGAGAAATGAGGAACCAACGTCTTTGGAAATTTCTCAGAGGAAATTAAAAGAAATATATATATAACCAACCAGCTTCTGCTGTTAAATCCAAGTTATGTTTTGATTTTGATTGGCTAAATTAATATAATTGGTTAATATAAAATCTATTATTTACTAGACGTCATCCATCACAATCAAATAAGGCATGCTATTGTATCATAAACCCACATCATTTCTATGTCTGGCATGGATAAAATGTGTGACTATTGCAAGAACCTTTTGAGAAAAGCTATATCCTACTCTGGTTTATGCATGATTTATGACTTATTTTTTACCAATTAACAATAATAATAGTCAATGTGTACTAGTAACCCTCCGTGTTTATTATGTAAGGTTATATTAGCATAAGAAAATGGTACTCCCTGGAATGCTATATTATGCTCTGAATAAACAGAAACTAACTTACTATAATTTTGCTATGGCACATATTATAGTATTATACTTGTATTAGGAGATATTGAGCATATTTAGATGAAAAAGTAATGAATATATTAAAAAGAGAAATCAATCTGAGGAAATATAGGCTGAGAATGACCCAATCAGCGAGTAAATAGCAAATGAAAATAGTGAAAATTTAGAAATCAGGAGACACAGAAAAACATGAATAAATTATTTTTTTCATTAAAAACGTCTTTTGGAGAAAGAACATTTCTTCCTCAGAATGCAAATTAATACACACATGCGCACACACACACATACATTCTGGGGGGGAAATCCCGCAAGGGAAGGATCAGCATTCATTCGCTAATAAAGTCTCTAAAAAAATTTCTGCAGGAACAGATTTGTGTAATCAGCTGAAATCAATTATACATTATTATACGTTTCTCCATTCTTGGTACTGCTACATGTCATCTATTAAATATTGCCAAATATTTACTGTGACACCACACTAGGTCTGAGAGTCAATTATTAATACTACTAATTGTTCATTCTACTGCAGGGAATTTGCCAGATGTTGACTACTACTGGTCTGTAACTACTGCAGACTATTAAGTATTAGCTGTACAAAACCATTTGGAGGGGAGCCTGGCTTCTGGCAACAGCCACCGCTGAATTCCCTGCGAGGACTTGCTTCCTGAAGCCCTGGCCCTATCAATTAAAGGGCTGCCTGAGGCCATCTGTACAGAAGACAGATTGACGGCTGACTCTAGTTTTCTTTTCTTAAAAATAAATGTACTAAAGATTATGGTTACAATTGCAAAAGAAGAAAGAAAAAATAAAAGAAGAAAGAATTTTAAAACGTGAAAATAACAAGAGAAAAGGAACCAGTTTGGTCTAGTGGTTAAGGAACCAGGCTCAAAACTGGGATACTGTGTGTTCTGGTCCTACTTTTTGCCAGAAAGTTGGCTGGGTGACTTTGGGCAAATCACTCAGCTCAGCTAACCTCACAGGGTTGTTGTGTGAAAAACAGGAGGAAAAAGGAGCCGTAGCTATATTCACCACCTTATGTTTAAAAATAATTAAAAAACGGGATAATAAATACATACATACTGGATGCAGAGATCAAGGAAAATAAAAAAAAGTAGAAATAGAAAGAAGTGACTCCCAACATTCATCCCAACAAGTATAAACAATTATAGTAACTTTTCACTTCCTCTGAATTTACACCCAATTATCTCTTAATCCCGTGATCTTTCTCATAAACAATCCATAAAGCATCATCATTTCAATCCTGATATCAGCAAGAGTCCATTAAGAGTTGCCAGAAATGACAACATATATATTTTAACCTTGATCCAATAGTCCAATTTTATATTCCTGCCCTTTACTTCTAACAATTTTAAATCTTAATCCATTCAAGTGAGGCCATAGAACTTGATTTCTTTTCATGTTTCCCCCTTGACACAAGAATTATCCCAGCTTTAATAAACTGTTAGCCTTCTCACATAAACTGGACAGGAAACATGACTGGATGAGCTAAATCTACTTTCCTGTAAGGCTGCAATAACAGAATCTTGTAAGTCTGAAAGTCCAGACTTCCCTTTGAACTGCTAAGTTGAGGCCTTTCCAAAGTTTCTTTAGGATGATTGCAGGTCCCTCCTCTCTGTTTCCATGGTTTCCTAGGCAGCAGATTCTCTTCCCTTTTCTCAAGGTCATTCATGCATTTCATTCCATCACTCTGCCTAATGGTGGGCTGCTGCATGGTTGCGTAGGCAAACCCTGAGCTTTGATCCCTGGCTGGCCCCGTCCTCCCATAGCATTGTGCTATCCCTTCCATACATAACTAATTTTCTGGCTCTTTTGCCCCTGCGCCCTGCTGCCCAGCTGAGCTCCGTGCTGCCCCTGCTGTACTCACCGGGGCTCCCTGAGTTGATTAGTGGCATGTTTAAAGCCCCATTTCAATCCCAAGGGGGCGTCTGTCTAAGTGAAGCAAGTGCATGTGTGCTCACAACCAGCGAACCCATTGTAATCGTCAATGCAGACCACCTCTGACTCTGCCCTTCATACTCTCTTCCCAAATCCCCAAGGGAAATAGAAGCACCTAAGAAATATGTGTCATGTTTTCAATTACTTATAATACAGAGGATTCTTATTTTATTATTTTTTCTCCACCTTCCTATGCCATTTAACCAGTGTGCCATGGTTTGCAAAAAGGAATTGTTCCTCAAATACCTTGTGTGAGTTGTGGGATCTAGCACAGCATCAGAATATCTGGAATAATGCACCTTATAATAACATCTTATTATCATCGTTTTTTTCATCTGGGCATTAGAACCATATGATTTGCTCAAATTGTACCTTGGTAAAATATGACAACACATTTAGATCTTTTCAATGAAATCTATATACTATACTACTGACAAATCAACATTTGTCTCCTTCTATTGAAACTGCCCTCCATTGCTGGATCAAGGCAGAAATTATGTTTTTTTCTGAATTAACAAAAAAAAAGTAGGATTTTGTAAGCATCCTTGAAAGCGACTATATTATATATTGCTGGCATGGCAAAATGGTATTGGTTGAACAGGATAAGCTTGGATCTTACAATCATGTGTAAAAAAGAGAAAAAGGAGAATAAAAATATTTTGCTCATGTTTTCAAATTCTACCACTAAACTTAAAAAAAAAAAATCAGCTTTTGGATTAAACTGGTAGTATTAGTGCCTATAATTCCTGTCCTAATGTCCCCATTTATTCGTATCCATTTTATGTATTCATGTTTATCCCTATATCTGTTATCTTATGCATGCATCACAAATAAATGAATGAATGAATAAATAAATAATAAATATAAAAATTAAATCTTGGACTCACCTGATATCAAATGTTCTTGCCACTAAATCAGTTGGAAAACATGCCTGGACTCATTATAAATGTTATATTATAAAAATGGAATGACTGATAGTATCGTGGATTATTCTACTCTCAGTGGTTAACAGAATTTGAAGGTCAAAATGTCAACAAACAGCTGTTAATAGCTGGAAGTCCTCAATATGGGAGCTCTTTGTCACTTGGATTTTAGATGGTTGGAAGGGATGGGAGCTGGTGCCTGTCATTCTCCCTTCCCCACACTCTCTGCAGAGGTCTCAGTTCATATGAGCTTGACAATTGACTTGGAACTCAAACAGTTGAAGTCAATTTGGTATGTGTATCTTATTAGTGTAATCATTAAAATTCATTGTTTGTGTTTCCCCAGTGAATAAGCATTACTTATTTAAGCCTCGTCATACGGAAGAACTCAGAATGATCTGATATCCACTGTTCCTCAGTGTTCCGTGAATGATTTTCATCCAAAATGCACAGACATTGCTGAATTGACAAATATAGATTATGTGCTTTGATCAGAAGAGACAACTATCCATGACCGGCCTCAATGGGGGAGGAGGGGGAAGCAGTATCTGTTCTGCCCCGGGCATTGAGGGTTCTGCTCGGGCAGCCAGTTGACTCCACGCTTGGGAATATTTTTCAGATCAAGTTTATTGTCAGGAATCCTTAATAACAAAACTTACAGTTCAGTAATGAGGTTCTTCTGACCTTCCCTGGTCTGTCCCTTCACGTGGTGTAAAAAGACATTAATTCCTCTAATGCTGCTGGTGCAAAGCTGCTTCTGCTGGTGCTGAGTGAGCAGTAATAAAACAATTTCCCCGGGCAAAATACCCCACTGCCCAATCAGGGAGCCCAGATGTGGTCACATGTTATGGGACTACATTTCCCACAAGGTAGTTGCATTTCCCTTGAGATAGCTGCTTAAAGGAGACAGCTTCTAATCTTTAAATTAACTATATACTGTTGGGACAGCACAATTACAATATTGTGGCAAAGGCACAAAGGCATTTTATGCATTGTTACCTGTGGTATTTGGCCCATTTAATAAAAAAGAAGTTCCTTCTAAGTATTCATATATAAAATTATGTGGTGGGATTGCAATCCTGTATAGATTTAATTCACAGTAATCCCAGTAATCTACGTAGTGGGGTGCTTCTATTTAGTTAGGCATATATTTGGGTTGAAATGGGAAAAAAAAGATATGCCAGCAATTTGTTGTAGATATGGCAAGTCCATGGTGGTCATTGTAGCACTTTTTGTGACCTGAACGTGATGGGACGTGTCTATGAGGAAGGAGGTGATGTGATGGACTAGAGTAACGAAGCATGAAGGAGGACATTGCAAGGAGAGGGTTGGGGCAAGAGACAGAACTGGAGCTGAGCCATGGGGACAGAAGAGGCTAACGAGAGCCACTCCGTAGAATCTTCCAGAATATATCCATTAGGTTAGGGTAGGTTAGATTTAGTCCACCAAAATTATGTCTATATCATGTATGCAAATAAAGGACTGAACGTTGGTTGGATTGTGTTATGTTCTTCTTGGGCTAGACCTAACATTGCAGCTCACTTTATCAGGTGCATAGATTAATATAGGATTTATCCCGGGGGGGTAAGGGGGGGGGAAGGAGAGGAAACAGGTTGCTATGCAAAAGTGGATTAAAGGAAAGATAAATTACGAGTACTCTATCAATTAACACCTGGTTAATGGTTTCAAAAAAACCATTTATTTGTCAAGACCTTCTGAAATGGCCTGTAACCTTTTGATATGCTGAATGTGACTTTGACAACCTCTTAGTGGTAAAGCCATTTTTTTTTCAAAACAGTCATTTTTGAGAGTATTTGGGAGGCTGAACACTGTGATAATATTTTTCCTTGTTTTGATTCCCAAATTTGGTCCACTAATTATTTTGTGGAGAATTTGTTTCATTTGTAAATGTCTATGGAGAACCTCAAACAACCAAGTCATGGTTGTCCCGAAGGTCCCAAAGGAAACTGGACTTTCTTTAAAAAAATAAATAAATCTCAAGACCATTTTCTTTGTTTCGTTTGTCTTATATAGAATCTAGAGGAGCATCACTGACAGAAGATGACCTGTCACATTAGAGGAAGAAAACATGAAGATCCCTCTATTGTGTATGTGTACTTTTGGGGACCTGTGATGGTGCTGTTGAGGTAGATTATGGGGGGGAAGTAGACATGTGGCTTTGTTGATGGATCTGGTTCTGTTATTAGCATATCAATATCCTATTATTTCTTGTTGCTTTTGAGATACTTTTGAAGGTTGGATGATTGAGTGTATGAACCTGTAGGCTCTAGTTCATTGATAATGAATTTGAGTGTTTTGATTCGTGAACTGGGTGAGAACCAGAGGTGTTCTAGAGTCTGCCTTATATCAGGTCCTCATTGGAATTCATGCATCTAAATATTCATGAATTTCTTCAATACATTGTTTGGGATAATGGTGGCATACAAATCTAACACAAAATTTAGTGTTGAGGGGATTGATGCTGCTTTAAAGACAGGGACTTTGTTTCTCACTTTTTCAGCACATAACATTGCACCAAAAATGCATAATGAGAACTGTAATTTTACTACAAATGCTTTTTAGCTGAAGAGTGAAGTAAATATTTAATACAGTATTTAATGCACTTGAACTTTCATGCAAAATCCAGTCAAATGCAGCTCGATTCTCATGAATGCCAACTTTCAGCCCATCTACTAAAATTTATATTACAGAAGAAAGTTCAACAAACTGAGAGTTTACAGTTGGTAATAGAAAACCTGTTGAACAGATATGCTAAATTTTGTCCAGTTATGTTTTAGAGTAAAAAGGAAATAGAAACCAGCATTTTAAAAATTATTTTGCACTGTTGATATTTTATAAAACAAGAAGAAAAAAAGAATACAAGATAGCAGTTGAAAACAATAAATCTTGTAATTCAAACATAGTTTACATCTAACCTGGACATAAACTATTCTATATACTTACTATACACAAGATGTCTTACGTAAATTTTCAAAAGACTTAAAATATTGTCACTCTTCATTGGGATGATAGCTCCAGGTAAGTCAAAAGCAGGTACTGAGCAAAAAGATATGATAAATGCCCTGTTCCCTTTGATGGGCAATGCATGTAAAAAATGAGTGTGGATTGATCACACTCTGGTAGTTACCATCTAGACTTTTTTTTTACTTGTTCCCCTGCATATCTCTCTCTCTCTCTCTCACACACACACACACACACACACAGAGTGAGAGGGTGGGGGAGGGCACCCATCTACTATACTAAAGCAAAACAAAAGGAAGATATATAAAAGAATAGCAACATTCTCAAAAAGTGTGGGAAAAGTGGTGGTTTTGTAGCTAATTGTAGATGCTGTTTTAAAAAAAGAAAACAGCATACGAACTAAGAGACACTTGCAAATGAAGACTGTTCACATTTCCCTTTTATGTGGAGCCAAAGTCATAAGTATTGTCTTTTGTTTTAAAGTTTACCTGGGATTATTTGACTGAGCAAATGACGAACAGTAGGCAGGAGAGAAAAGGAACAATCTGTTCCTCCAAGGTAAATAAAATCAATTATACCTTGTGCTGCTCAGTTTGGTTGGCCATTTTAAGTGGGCCATATTTCTGCATGCAAGTATCACATGAACAATTGACTTTGAGTAAAGCATACTGATTTCCAATATGCATTTATTTTGACTAATTAAATAGAGCCATTATGAAGTCTGAGGCAAGGCCGGGAGAGTTCATCGAAGTCTTTCCTAGAATCAAAAGAGGGAGATCTTTTGATCATTATTTTTTTACTTTGCTTTTTTCTTGTTCCTGTTTTGGAGGGGGGGGGAAGTTAAGACTGACTGTGCTGCTAGAATGTTTATTTGTTAAATTGATCCTTGGCAAGGATTACCAAGATGGGAAAATGTTACCTTCGATGTAAACAGTTTCATCCAATCTTAGTGTCAGCACATAACTCCTTGCCAATGGCGATATAGGAAGAAAAATGAGAAGAGGAAAAGACAATTTTGAAAAATAAGGGGATTAGACACTTGCTGGACAGTTGTCATCAAGCATTGGATCAAAAAGTTAAAGCTTGATAGACATACAATCCACGGCAGAGCATATTTGAGGAGAGCTCTCACTTATTCTTGACCTGCTTTCTGTCAAAAACGGATTGCCTTTTAACTCAAAGAATCTCCATAGATGGCTTTTTGAATGATGTTCGTCTTTAATTATGTGGAATCTCCTCCCTTATATAATGGTGAAAAGGGTTTTCATCATGGAGGGGAAATTATAAAATTAATCTGGCAGGAATCCCTATAGTAAAATATCTGCATATAACTGCTGAGAAAGAATTAGACTTCCTTCAATTTGGAAGAAGGCATTCTCTCAGGGTGTCTTCAGGATATTAGAAAAATCAAATGGCAACCGGGATGATGTGATTTGAGCAGAGTTTCAATTGCACTGCGGCCCCCGCCTTGACGTAGACTGAAAACAGCCCTGTACTCTGTCCCTATGATGTGCACTATAATAGTAGGCGGAAATAGTTCTCAACTTACGACTATAACTGAATCCAGAATTACAATTATAAGTGGTAGATATTGTTAAGTGTGTCATCAGATGATATGCCCAATTTTAAAACTTTTTTGAGTTGTTCGTTAAGTGTATACTGTGGTTATTAAGTGAAAACAGTTATTATTAAGTGAACACTATGCTTGTTAAATGAACTCATTTTCTTCAATGTCTTTTTGCTGGAAACCTAAAATAAACACCGGACCAGCAAAAAAAAAAAAAAAAAAAAAAAAAAAAAAAAAAAAAAAACCCTGAAAATTGTGGTCACATGACTGTAGAATGCTACAAATGGTCCTAATTGTGAGATACCTGCCAAATACCCAAAAGGCAACCAGAGGTTTTGTGGTTGGGTGGGTGTGGGGGGGGGGTTGGAACTTTGGAACTGGATCATAAGTAACCATCATAACTTTGAATTGTTGCTAAGAGATCAGTTATTAAAGAAAGGCTACCAGTAAATACAATTAATGCTCTAACATGGATATTCTATGTGCATCCAAAATCTACAACCTGTTAGGATTTTCTGATCTGTTTCTCAGGGACACCTCCTCTTCGGGGCACACACCGATACGTCGGCACCGCTCAGTACTAGTCCAAGACCTCCCAGGGCAACAAGGCTGAGGCCGCCCCCCACGCAGAGCCGTCTCCGCCACTGCCGCCAACCAGCTGATAAGATGGCGGGCCCATTGGCTAGAGCGGATGAAATGGCAACAGCGTCCACAGGTCCCCCAAAACTCTTCCCAGCTCCTCCCGACAACTGGGTAAGGTAGGATGGTGAGCGCAGCAATCGGGGCAGGAAGAATGGAGGCAGGGTCAAAGCTCCTCCAGAACGGCAGAGCAGCTGAGGTAGATTGAATTCTCAGAGCAGCTGAGCCGTGGGGGCTGGAACAGATGAAACAATCCCACGGCGGCCAAAGCAAACAGGCCTGTTTCTCCCCCACAAGAAAGCTCGGTCGTGGTAGTTGAAGCGGTGGAAGTAGCGGTAAAAATAATAAGCGCAGCAACCAGAGCCGACAGGGCAGCAGCAGCCAGCAAGCTCCCCCCCCCAAGTTCTTCCAAGATCTTCCAGGGGGGCCGTGCTGACGAAACGGCGGCGCGACGGTAGCGGTAGTCAGGGCGGCGGCTGTGGCAGGGTTGAGGCTCCACAAAGCAACTGGGCCACGGCGTCCTCCGAACAGCTGGGCCGCAGTGGCCTCTGAGCGGTGTCGGCGTCTTCCGCAAGCTACGTTTTATACATAACTAGCTAATAACTTGACGTTGCCCAGGTATTTATTTATAGGAAGAAAATGTCCAGACCAAACATAGTTTCTAATGTTGGATTTTCACCCTTACCAGAGGGAGCCCCCTTGTGGATTACTGTGAAGCTGTTATCATGGCAACTCCACTGCGCTGTACAGTAGAAGCCATTTTAAGGTACAACAGGCTGTATCTTAACAGAACACACACCCCGAGGGGGGTTAGGGGTGTCTTACCCCCACAGTATTTTTTTTCCAGAGAGTAAGTCATCTGTTTACCAAGTTTGGTTGAAATTACTTGAGGCATTCCAGAGTTATGCTGGAACATACACACACAAACACACACACACACACACACACATACACAATCATTTGATATATGTATATATATAGATTCAAGGAGGCAAACATGTCTAACACGTCTAGCCATCTTTGCACTTTCATGAGAAGGCAGAAGTTAAATAAGTAGATGTTAAAAAAATAGTTCATCAATCTTTATACAGAATTTTATAGATTTTTATTTTACATTAATGTGGGCAAAAATGATTTGTTTTGTTTTGTTAGGAAAGCCAGAAAAATAGTAATTTTATTTGCATGTATATTTTATGGTGTGGTATAAGACGATATGCGGTTTGCAATGAATGAAAAAGAGGGAGAAATGAAAAGGTGTTCAGAAACTGCCTTCCAGAATGAAATACCATATGTTATATTCTTGTTCAATGTACTTTCAGATGAGTTATAATTATAATCCCCTGAAAAACAGGGTTCGTCATGGAAATGCTGACAGGTAACATAATGAAATGGCACTTACAAAGAAATAATGAAAATGCGGCTGCAGAAACATGTAAAAAATAAGACAAGTGAATGAAAATCCATCATTCCTGTGTTTTGCAGTAAAATTGAAGCAAGCCTAGAATACGGCCACCTGAAACTAATAAATTAGATATTGTTCAATTCCCTGTGTCAAGTAGAAAATAGAAGTGGCATCTTTAAATATGTATCTTTCCCTTTGAAATAAAACCAGAGCCATAAAGTTGGGAAGAGTCACTCAGATCAATCCTTTGCCCAGTGCAAGAATTCCGATTAAAGCATCTTTGACAAATGTCTCTCTGCTTCGGTCAGCAAGGGAATTCTGGGAGTTGAAGTCCATATAGTTTAACGTTGTCAAGATTGGGAAGCATTGCTATAATCTATGATTAAGCAGGGGCAATGAAAGAGAGAACTAAGGGCTTTTCTGCTGAGAAATTCCAGTGTTGAATTCTTCTTGCTCTTTATTTGCTAATTGATTTCCTTCTTGTAGTCGGCTCTTCGTGGATGGACAGGCACACGCAGGCTTAACGGCAACAACAGCTCTTTATTGAATACAACAAGTGAGAACAATCCCGCGACGGTTGAGTCTGACAGCGGCCCTTTTATAGGGAGCTGTCAGACGCTTCGACCAATAGGATTAAACCTCTGTTCCCGCCTGAACAGAGGACCTTGGTGGAAACCACTGTAGTTAGAACTAATATCTACCAGTATGTCCCAGATATATTATTATTTATTTATGTGGCAAGCACCTCCCAGACATGCAGACACGTGCATTCGCATGTATGTGTAAAGTTCATGTTGCCAGGTTTTTTTCAGCAGTGATTAAAATTCAGACGATGACTTCTGCTTTAAACCAGGTGTCAGAATTGGGCAACTGGGGAGTATGTAAGTACTTAGCTTCCCCCAAAATCAAGAATTATAACATAACATGATTAGTTTCCCCCCAGTAGTTCTACTTTGCCCATTTCCTCTATGAACTCTGCTGTATCAGTTGCAAGCCAGGAATAGCTGCTATTCTTTGCCTTCCTCCATGTTGTGAAACATAAAAAAGCTGTCAACAAGACAGTTATTTCTTAGGAAGGCTCCACTTGATAGAGATCTAAATATATTCCAAAATGCTGGAGGGCTGCCGCCTGAATAACTTTGATATCTGTGCTTTACAAATCAATAAATACCAGGCAACAGAACTGCCAGGGATGGACTGTTTTAAGTGGCATTTAAATTTAAAGAATCCCTTACTTACAGAAAATTGATACATCAAGATAGCAATAGTCTAGAACCATGATGGCGAACCTGTGGCACCCGTCCCACAGGGGGCACATGGAGCCATTCGCCAGGCCCTTTAAAAAAAAAAAACCCTTTTCAAAATAACTGCCCCTTCATTCATTTTAAACTTTTTTGTACCAACTGCTTTTAATTGACATTAAAAAAAAACTGCTAAGCTTCTTAAGTTTTTAAGTGTTTAAGTCCTGCAAAAACAATAACTCACCAAATAGAATCTTACCCTGCCATTCAGAAAATTTAACTCTTTAACTGTAGTTATATCCAAAAGTTGGTATTGTGAACTTTGTATCCATATACAGTAGAACCTCTGGTCACAACCATAATTCGTTCCATAACTTTGGTCACAAACCAACTTGGTCGTGACCCAAACCTAATTTTGGAAATTTGGTACTTACAAAAAAAAAAAAAAAATGATGCAGAAGGGGAAATCGGCTGCGGAAAAAATAAATGTGAATTTTTTGGTGGGAACCTGATTTGGTCATGGTCAGAAGCCTTTGCTCACAGTGCAAGTGGGCAATCTCACAATCGATCCTTTTTCTGGACCAACTCCTCCCCCCCCCCCCCCAGAATTCAATGCGTAGCTTCCAATCTCCACTGCAATGCCATCCCTGCTTCTTTCAGGGAAATCACTTTCCTCATGAATCCTCACTGGTGGCCCAGCTATCCTTGTAAATATTCATTCATGCTGTTAGTATATAGTATATTAGTATGTAGTTTGATATATTCCATCACAGTGGCATATTATTAGAGTGCCCAGGTTGACTTCTAACTGTATTCCCTTGTGATTTGGCTTACAGTCATGCTTTTACTCTCTTTTCCCCACCTCCCCAAGGAAGGATATGAAGTTAACTTGACAACATAGATTTGCTTGTCTTTCTGTTTAATTTGAAACTCTGGCTTCCAAAAGAGAAATCCTTGAGAGGGGAAAGTGTGAGCAATCTCAAAGAAAATGATGCTGATGAGCTAAAGGCTTTTACAGTGCAAATACCCACCTGCCAAAGAAGACTTGAAGCAGAATTGGACATTTATGATTAATGGATGTAGCCCTGAGCCTTTTCAATAATTCTGGGCCTTCAGGGTGATGTGGTCATTTGGGATTTATTTCTTCTCGCTGTTATGACAGCAAAGTACAAACTAGAATTATAACTAAAATGCCATTGCTTTAGAAATGCATCTCATAAATAGATATTAAAGCATATCCCCATCAACTTTTCAAAATTAAAAATTAAAATTTAATTCTAAAAATAACCAGTGTTAATATTATGACTGTAACACCAATAGGAGAAAACCTATTTCAGAGTATTTTCCCTCCACTCAGATACATCCTCTAATTTTTAAGCAGAACTCTTTAAAAAAGTGATACATTCAAATTAGAATTATGGGGGAGCAGAAGGAATTAAATATTACAATTTAAAGGGCAGAACACTTATTTTGACTTGCTAATACAAAAAGAAAAAATATATTAAAACAGCTATTTTTGAAGAGTGGACCCAGAAGTTAATTTTAATTGTGTTTACATTTATATATAGACTGTGTTTAAAAGATGCTATGAAAAGGAACAGATTTTAATGGACAAGACTATGACTGATTTGAAAATGTACTTAAAATTACAGGCTACAAGAATGAAATGGGAAAAAAAAAGATCTTGCACTGGGCATACACATAAGACTGATGTCTTAATAATTAAAAGGGATATACAATAACATCTGGATAAAAAGTTTCCTGTATTAGATTTTTTTAAAAAAGATTTGTTAAAGCTTTGAAGGATTTTGTGACAAGACACAACAAAATTGAAAGGTGTTTGAAAGATTGAAAGAGTGAAAGACATTCTAAAATATTTGATGGGACTAAATTTCAAGATTGTTAGGAATAAAAGCGAGGAATATGCAGTTGGTTTATTTGATCAAGGTTAAAATAAATATGCCTGGTAACCCTTAATAGATTTTTGCTGATCAGGTCTGACCAACAAAGCATCAAGGATCTATAGATATTTATAGATAAAATTGGGATATGGAAAGATATGGAAATTTGTTGTATTTAAGAAGAGGTGATAAGTTACTAAAATTATTTATATTTATGATGCAATCATTTCTTTATATATTTATTCTTTTTATATTTACAATATTCTTATTTTTATATTTAATATAATATATAGTTTGTATTAGTTATTGTATTTTAATTGTACTTTTTAATGAACTTACTTTTTAATTTTTAATTAATCCCTCTTGAGTTGACAAGTCTTTTTAAATTTTTATTAAATAATAATGAATCCTTCTTTCTTGCATGCATGTTCTACAATTATTTTGTTAATTGTTTCTCCCATCCTTAATCTTTTGAAACTTAAATCTTTCATGTACAATAAGGAATGCTTCATTGATTAATATAGATTTTGAATATAGGGGAAAGAATTGTGGTCTCTAAAAAGAGGAATTTAGTAGAAGAATAATTGCTAGGTGGAAGGATGTATCTTACATAGCAATAAAGGCACTGAAGGCTTTGAGAAGGCAATGGGAAGTGATCGATCACACCATGTTACTAAGTGGATGTTGGCCTTTCTGTTTTAGCTGCTTTGGACATGCTAGAGTATTTCATCCCTTAATTTTAAATATGGAAGGAAAAACCCTGCAAAACAGGAAGTATGATTCAATCACAGTTCCTGTTCTGCCCAGAGCTGTTTTGAGCACCTTCCTCATGGAAGACATTTGGGAATATTAGTAGTACTTTCTCTGTAGCATTCCCTTTCTCCATTTATGCGTAATGGAGGCGGAGATGATTAAAACCTATGCCATAACAAATGAGTACTTTGGTTCATGGGCTAACAAGGCAAAGTCAGAAGCTTCCCATTCCTGAAGCCATCCCGAAGGACAATTTCAGACAGCATCACTTCCTACACATATTCTTACCAGCTAAGCCTATCCTAGGTATGGATTTATTCAAATCTTTGTTTGGGCTTATATAAAAAAAATAATTGGGTTGGATAAAATGATTTTTATGGGCTTTTTCATTTGTAATCCAATCATTTTGTTTGAGATTTGGGCAGGAACTAATCAAAAAGAGAGTGTGTGTGCATGCACAACATATCTGTTCAATTTCTTCAGTCTGGCTATATTACGTTTCATACAACATAGCCACACATTCAAGGAGGCTGAATAAGATGCCCAAGTATCCGTGTGTGGCTTGTGTGTGTATGTCAACAATGTTGAGAGGGTAGCAGTTACTATGCAGTTGAAGCCTGGACATGTGCACATATGATGCATAGCGAAAGCCTTCTTGATCACATGGTTGTGGCTGCTATCTTGATGGTTTTCATCCCTTTACCCTGCTAAGAGTACTGGAGTCCTTTGACTGGCAACGGATAACCCCATTCCCTCCCAAAGGACATGGTGTTTTCAGGTAGGACTGCTTTTTGCAAGAGACAGACAGCAAAATAAGCTCTACCTGCAAAATGAGCAGAGCAATTCCCAATTGTAAAATTAGAGAGTTAGTTAGTTAGTTTAGTTAGTTAGAAATATTGCAAACTCCTATCTTCATTGTCATGGTTTATTTTTGGTAGCAAAAGCTCCCCAAAATCGGTGGCTAATTATGGATGAAATGGCAATCATTTGCCACCAAGAAAAAATAAAAATAGAAGAGTACAATTATTAAGATATCATGCTAAGGCTGGAGTTATGTACCATTTTGTTCTACCAAGATTCAATTTTGTATCTCCATATTTAAGCGGAAACAGACGTTTCAAATGAATCTTGACTTACAGAATTGAACCAAAATTTACAGCAAAGGTTTCTATCAGTTTTCCACACACAGACACACAGACACGTACCAAAAGAACTCTCTGGAACTCATATATCACACCTAGGAAAATATTAGAATAGGCCAAAACCAACATGGCCTAACAATCCTAAAATAACACACAAGCTTTGTCCTGCTTTTGTCCTATTTTATTCTACCAAAACCAGTTTTGGTTCAGAAATTGCACAGGCTTAGAAATAATGTAATGCTAAGTAATGGAAATTATGCCATTTATTTTTGGCAACACGTGTAACTGTTGGGCAAAAGTATATTTATAATTTTCAGTTCAAATTAAGACAGAGAGAATAGATGGCTGTGAATCTGAAAAAGCAAATAAGTAAATATTGATATTTATGTTATGTAGACTGCATCATTATTAGATTAAAGCATAAATTACTTGGAAAGTATTTTTAACAGCTGAAGTGTCCATTACCAAAAACTGTAAATATTTGAGAAATGCAATACGAAAGGAACAGATTTACACAATTTGGCTAGTACAGCAGTGTTCCTTCTTAAATGCAATGAAATTATTTGATTCATGGGGAAAATCTATCTATGTGGTTGCTAAGAGTTGATACCACCTTGACAGCACATAAGCAATAATTCAATATTAGGAGACATATATTAAATATAAATATGGGGGGAACCTTTATATCTAGAAATGTATACTCCAAGACTTAGAAAGCTGGGCATAATATATTGTATATGCATTATTGCTTGAACCCAAACCTCCCTTTCCTGGAAACTATGTAGATTTGTGCAGATAGTATGTGCAGAGTTTGTTTGTGTGTGTGTGTGTGTGTGTGTGTGTGTGTGTGTGTGTGTGTGTGAGAGAGAGAGAGAGAGAGAGAGAGAGAGAGAGAGAGAGAGAGAGAGAGAGAGAGAGAGATTTGCTACTTATATTAATAACACCATTATAAGTAATGAACTTTCACGCATGAAAGCAGATAATACTGGATTCTCAATATTATAAATACATTTAAGTGTAACACGGTCATGCTGTTGCTGGTGTAGAGAGAAGGAGACTATTATTAATTATTAATAATTATTAACAACCAATTAATCACTGTGGCTGATGCAGAAATCATTAATAGGCTCTTTCAAACTGTAATTAAGAAGACTAATATAATGTCCTAGTTCTAGGTTTTCTTCTAAACAGACCAGAGGTGGGTTTCTACCAGTTTGGACCGGTTTGGCTGGGTAGGTAGTAAGTGGGCCTGCCACACCCCTGAACTGGTTATCTTGGCGTCATAAGTGCCGCCATCTTGGTTTTTTCCTTCTGTGTATGCACAGAAGCATTTTTAGCACTGTGCATGCGCACATATTGCGCATCAAGCTCATGTGTGCACAAAGCACGTTCCTGAGCGAACTGGCAGTAGCAGCAGCCGGAACCCACCTCTAAAACAGACATTTCCCAATTCAAGTCTTCCTCACTTTATGCCTTAAGGTTTGGCCAGATGCAGGGATTTTCTGTACAACAGGGGAAAATGTCTATGAGGAAAAGCATCTTTGGAGCAGGGGAAAATCTAATTCAAAACTGATATGCAATCTGAAATCTAAATACATCATGAGGTTTTTTTCCTTCTTTTTCCTTGAGTGTGGAGGAATAAGGCTTTGTGTATGAATAGGGTAATCAGTATTAATTAGGTCACGGTGGTGCAATGGTTAGAGTGCAGTAGTGCAGGCCACTTCTGCTGCCTGCAATTCAGCAGTTCAAATCTCACCAAGGTCAAGGTTGACTCGGCCTTCCATCCTTCCAAGGTGGCTAAAATGAAGACCCAAATTGTTGGGGGCAAGAGGCTGATTGTGTAAACCGCTTAGAGAGGCTGTAGAGCACTGGGAAGTCTAAGTGCGGTTGCTAATTACAGGGGTTCATTTTGTTCACTTTCATTTATTCTGATGGTTCTGTTGCAAGCAAACTATTTGAGCTCTCCACTGAAATGCTGTGGATTTTACATAGCTTTTGTCTCTCTGCTTTGCTTCATGTCCTTAAAAAAAACCTTGTCCTTATGAATTGCTTTCCTATCTTCTGACCTTCAACATTGGATCCTTCCAAAGTGAGTAACAAACATACTCAGGGGATCATTTCAGAATTCCAAGCAATTGCCATACTTTCAATGAATATGTTTTTCAAGCACAGATATTTGTGTTATAAATCTATAATGTCTTGAGCGGAAAGGCAAACTTGGTATAAAGTCTTTAAGAGAGTTACCCAAAAATTGCAAATGTCTTGCTTAAATAATAGCAATAGCACTTAAACTTACATCACTTTAAGTTTTAGAGCGTCTCTAAGCAGTTTTACAGCGTGAGCATATTGGGTCCTCATTTTACCATAATGCTGCTTTTTAGTTATAAATTAAGAGTCATGTGAAGTTTAATGTTTGCCCATTCTCTTGATTTTAATAATACTCTCCCTGAAACTGAGTTGTAATGTTTACTATTTTTGATGAAGAAAAATGCTTCCCCTTTGTGCTTCCAAAGATGTTTGTCTACGCATAAATAAAAGCATGTTTCTATTAATGGACTTGGCTTTATCTTGTTTCCTTTATGGATTAGTATATTCAGCTGCCTCCAATGATGTCATCATATAACCAGATCTGAGTGTGACCATAGAGAGCATCTTGATACCATTTTTCCCATCTAAACTCATCCTCATCATTGATCCAATGAAGCATCTCTTTATATTAGTCTCATTTGTCTTTGGAAACGAAGCCAACAAGGCCAGATGGAGCTGATCGAAGACATAATAAAGGCATGTTATATGATTCCTAGTAGCCTATTTATAGCAACATTACATCTGCAGTATGATCACTGACTGGCTTAGATCTTTCACAACCCAAGTCCAGCAAAAATGAAAAGCAGTGTTATTTTGAGAGACGAAAACAACACCGGAGAAAACAATTGCAATGGGCATGAACAAGGATTTTGTGTGACTGTCTATGCGTGTGTTGATTGATGTTCTCTTTCTAGTGAAGGGGGATAAATGACAAGTGATTTGGTTATGCTGTTGGTTAAGCAAAGATATTCACCTTTATCAGCATTGATATTTATTTATAACTTCATACACATTTTTCCTGTTATGTGAATTTTTGTATACAGCCTTCTTTGTACTATAAACTTTTTTCACAAAGAGATTTTTCACTAGAAACTCCACAGCTGTCCATAGGTTCTTCAATATACACAATTTGAGGGCAGTTTTACACTAATATATGCAATTTCATGCCATTTTTTTCTGATTTGGGAACTGCATTACAAAAATCAATATATTTTAAAAATGTATTTTAAAGTCAGAATCTCATGAAATGTGGTTTGTCTTTAAAAACTATTGTAAAGAGATGGTGTCTAGGCCATTGCATAGACATCACAAATTGGTGTGATGGAACACCTAAAATTATTTTCAGTCACTTTGCAATTTATTCTGGAAGTCTGATATGATTTGGACGCAATTTATTTCTGACATAACTCTCCTGTAAAAAGTCAGCATACTCTGTCCTATATGTTTGATTTGGGGCTGAAAATTGAAAAGGCAGACTATTCAGTGTAATCATACCTTTTACCATTTGGTGGATTTGCCTTCTTTAAAATGGCTGAACCAAATGCAGATGCTCGACTACTGAAAATGCAAATGTTGGTTTCTGTACTTGTGAAGGCTGTTTTTTCAAGTTCCATAAGCCCAAGTGAATCTCTGCATTGAGTCTCTGAGTTCAATTGCTTTGAGGGTTTAAATCTAGTTGACAACTGAGTCAACCAAATCTCTCTTCACACTGCCTAAAAATGCTCTATTGTTTTATTTTGTGATATTTAACCCCAGAGAATACATATGGAATAAGAGTATATCAATATACGAATAAAAACATTTATGGGGGAACTTTAAAGGGAGATCTCAAACATGGTAAGACAACTCAGTGCTCAAAGACTCTTTTCCTCTTTTAACTTGTATGCAAAGCATGTAATAAATTCCTCCCCCCCCCCTTTTTACAACTCTGTAATTCCTTCATTCTGGGTAGAGTCTGGGTGACTGGATGGAGCTGAGCATTTACTGGCCAGATGCCCTTCCTGATGCCCCACGGAATTCACAACAGACTTAATGAACATCAATAAGGGGGTCTGGCCATTACTGCCAGTTTTACACTGATAATCCCCCTCTGTAGATGCTCTGGCATTAAATCACTGAACTTCTTTCTTGATATCATTTATAATAGCCGTTAAAATATTCAAATGCAACAAAATGCAAAGTTTCATAATGTCATGTAAATTATGAAGAGCACAGTGGGGGAAAAACAGGACTGAGGATAAAAATAAAGGTGACCAAAGTAATAACAATAGATATAGCAACCATACTCAGAAATCACAATGAAGATACTAAAGAGGTGAATATTTTGTGCTTTTTAGTTAGACGGACAACAGTTGAGGCGCCACCAATGGAGAAAGATTGATTGGTAGACTAGCAATCAAGTCTGGAAAAGATATTCAGATGCCACATGGTGTCTATCCGTATAAAACTCAGAGTGTGACACACTATGAAAATGAAAGCTGGACTTTGAGAAAGCAAGGTATAAAGAATATTGACCCTTTTCAACTTTGGTATGGGAGAAAACTCCTGAAAAGATCATGAGAGAAAAGCAAAGAAGCAAATGGATCAAAGGACCAATGAGAGGTCTTACTCAAGACATAAGTGACCAAGCTCAAATGATCATGTTTCCTAGCTTCCTTGAGAAGTCTATAGTGGGAAAGGTAGAAGGAAAAAGTAGATAAGGATGACCAGCAAAATAATAGATTGATGTAATTGCAGCCAGGATTAGTGTACAATTGCTGCCAATCCAAGGACTAGGTTGAGAAAAGATCATTCCAAAGAATGATCTTTGGTGGGACATGATCATCATTATAATCTACATACATTATACATGTTTTCCTCTCCACTCCCACTAGATGTATCTCCTATACCAGGGATGTCAAACTGTCGGCCCATGGACCAGATGCGCCATATGTAGGCCACGCCCACAACAGCTCTGCAAAGGGAAAAAAATCACATCACATGGCGGCAACATGACACAGCAAGTTTGACACCCGGATCCTATACCAAGTACTCAATTCTCCCATATATGATAACTTTTTAATAAGCCATTATTTTTATATACCGTGCATTGTTTAATTGCAAAAATGCAACCATAAAAATCACCCAGAGCCATGAAATAATACAATGTATTTAAAGTTATGATTCCTGTTCTTCTTTATCCTCCCCCCCCCTTCCTCTTTAAGAGATTGGCTTCATTTTGGATCTGAGAACAATCCTTTAAATATACTGCATCACTTGGGAACTGTTTGCCTCAGTCTCAGACCATGTTGCAATGTGACACCATTACGCTCTCTTTGGAAGGCTAATAGCTTCCTTCCAACTTTTCCCAGGAACATCTGCTATTAGCCCAGGTAGCACCAACGGCACCACCCTTCTCATTACCTTCTGCTTGAGGTTCAGGTCCCCCCCCCCCGCCCCTACCAGGGCAAAGATGGTTCCTTCCCTGGGCCCTGGAGGATTAAATGTCTAAGGTTTAAGTAGTGAAAAAAAATATGTATGTCTCAGAAACTGTGTGATAGCTTTTGCCACAGAGTATATGTAGAATAATACAGTGAAGACGATGGGAGTTATGCAGTATGACCATGATGTAAAAGACCAGATTGATCAAAATACAATTAATCCTAAGCGCTTTGTAAGAATCAAATTCAAGACCTTTCAAGCCAATGGGAAATCTGTTTTTCAGACTTTGGCCGCAGCTCAAAAGAAACCCAGGGTCTACTGAATACCAGAATAACTGTTTCAATCACATAATGAAATACATACACAGTATGCTACCTACGATGGTGGCAATCCAAATGAGACTTCTAGTTTACAATCATTATAATAATTTAAACTGTTTCAATTTATCCCACACTATGCCCCAAAGGAAGAAGGCAGTTTATAGGACAATAACCTTCCTTCAATCTTGTCACATCCCATTTCTTTGCTAAGCTTTTCTTCAGGGATCCCTTTTGGCCTTTAGACAGTTTAAACATCCCAACGAAAACACTGAAAGCTGATTGATAGTCAGTCTTAATGTCCATTGTCTTTCAAACTAATCCATTCCAGCTGCTGTTTGCAAATGGCCATCTTACAAAAGCATTCCCTAAAAACTAAGAGAGCAAAAAGAAGGGGGAGAAATAGGAAAGGCAAAACACAACCACCACACTGCCAAAGTTGAACATGGCAATTTCTAATTAACGGTGATGTTACATTTGTGTAATTGCTTCTTCCGGCATCAACCAGTAAAGCAAAGCAGATGTGAAAAAAGTAAGTAAGTTATCTAACAAGTCATCCAGTTGGCTACATTTCTTCTTAATGTGTATAATGGGAAGTTGGGTCTGCCAAATTTAATTTCGTGAAAAAGAATTCATTTTATAAGCATACCTTGGTCTCCATTATATTGCTATTTTTAAAATAGGTATTTTTCTTTCATATATCTTCGCTTTTCACTGCAATCTTTTAATATATAAAAAGTTTTATCCACATAGCTTTGGAGAATGTAATAAGCAATCAGGAATGTAATAAGCAAATGCTAAAACAAACCAATAATTAATATCAAAAATATATTTGAGTACTCATTTACTTTTACTGTATAGCATTTTATATATAACAAAGAAAAGAAATTGCAAAATTAAAAGATAATCCTCAAAATAAAATAAAATGAAATAAACCAAAAATAATCAGGGAAAAAGAAAAGAAAAAGTAAAATTGTTTGGCTGAGAGCAAGTGTAGAAAAGTAAAATGTTCAAAACCAAATGTCTATGCAACATAACTCAGAAATTAAATATTGACCATGTGAAATTGTATTGATTAGCCTTCTCACTATGTCAATGACAGATTAGTTTGAATATAGAAAGTCTTCCATCCAGACTATGGAAAGCTTTTTCCTGCTGCTATTCAATGTCATAAATCTAATTGCTTTATGTTTGAATATGTTCAAAATTTTCAGAACACAATTTAACATCACATTCACATTTTTGACTCTTATTTATTTTCTTAATACCCTGGTTTTTTAAGGGAGCAAGTATTTCTTTAGCCCATGACTTTCTTGTAACACTACATAATTTCTATGTTATTCAGATCTCAATCTGGAAGATCTCCTTGATCAGAAGATTGTAGAATTGTCATATTTGTTTTTCTAAATGATAGGACTGATCTTGCTTAAAAAAAAACTCTCATGTCGTGGAGCCAGCATATTTGCAGAACCATCTCTTCCAACGCATGTCTATGTACCCCATCTGCTAGGAGAGGCATGGGTCCCATTTATTAAAGAGTGACAGGACACAGAATAAAAACATTTTCTCTTGCAGTGCCTGCCCTGCAGAATTTCATCCTCCCAGAAATTATATTGGCCCAGATCCTGTTGATATTTCATAAGTCCCTAAAGGCATTTTTATGTTCTCATGCACAATGTCTGCTGGAGCCTTTGAATTGGTTTTATTGAAATATTTGTATTGTATTGTTATTGATGCTTGGTGTTTCGTTCTTATCGTTATCTTGGCTAAAATTTCCCAATAGTCGATTTATTTTTTTATGTTTCTTTGCTTTCTGCTTTTAATGTTCAACTCATTTGCCTGACATTATGATTGTGTTAATATTTTCTCTCAAATTTAAAATATTCTTTTACACCTATTGCATTATAAAGCAGTTTTCATTGTGTTTGGTCTTGGAACATAAATAAAATTTAATTAATTGATTATGTTCCATCCAAGAGCCGAGGTGGCACAGTGGTTAGAGTGCGGTACTGCAGCCACTTCAGCTGACTGTTAGCTGCAGTTCAGCAGTTCAAATCCCACCAGGCTCAAGGTTGACTCAGCCTTCCATCCTTCCGAGGTGGGTGAAATGAGGACCCGGATTGTTGTTGGGGGCGATATGCTGACTCTGTAAACCGCTTAGAGAGGGCTGAAAGCCCTATGAAGCGGTATATAAGTCTAACTGCTATTGCTATTGCCAAGTCAATGTAGATTCTTAATGACCACATAGATTTTTCTCCATGATGATCTGTTCCTAATCTGCTGCTTCAAGTCATCCCATCATGCACTCACCTTCACTGTAACTGTGCTGTTGGTTGTTCACTTCTTTCCCAGCATTTACCAGACAGGTAAGTCTTTGGCCACAATATGTCGAAAATATAATTTAACCCTGGCTATTTATTCTTTGAGTGAGAATTCAGGGTTATTCAATTATCTATGTTTCTTTGACTGCTCATGGTATACCATGAATAGCCAAGAAAAAAAATGATCAAGGAGTCTCCTGCAGCACCAAAATCTAACAGCATCAATATTCTTTCTATCCTGCTTGATCAGGGTCCAACCTTTGCCTTCATACACCATCGGGGGACACCGTGGCTTTCAGTGTTCTGATCTTTGACGATACAGACACATGCTGGCATCAGGCTATCTTCTCAAGGCTTTCATTGCTGCGCTGCCAAGTGTTAATCTGCAGTGTATTTCTTGAGTGTCTGTCCCTTTACTCTTGACCTTAAAAGACAGAAGTTATCTTCCATTTCAATACCTTCATTATCATTTCTAAAATTGGTTGGTGTACCCATTGCCATTAATTTGACCTTCTTTATATTTAATTTTAAAACAATTTTTCTCTGGATTCCTTAACTTTTATTACTACATCTTGCAGTTCCATACGAGATGGACAATCATATGGATTATATAAACAAATAAAATACTATGTGGATCCTTACATATCAATATTTTGTGCTTTTCTGGAGGAGTATTTCCCCCTTTTAATCCCCTTCCTAAATGCACAATTAACACTGACCAGTGTTCTGGTCAGCTTAAACTAAAGAAGAAAATTGAGTTTTGCTTGGTGTGTTTTTCTGCTTCTGTCCTGAACAATTTATTACAGGTTTTCTGCTGTTTTTGCTAATAAGAGGCTCAATGTGGCCATACTTTTTACTGCTTTCATTATTGGAGGGTGATAGTGCCATTTTTGCTATTCCAATAGTTTCACCTGCTCCATCAGTTACTTCCTAGTGCTGACAGCTATAAAATTCGCTGCCAGCCACTGTTCTTTCTTTCTTTGCCTCAATTTGAAGTATATGGGAGCTGCAATAACATTGGCGAGAGTTCTGTTTGTTTCCCCTTATAGCTCAACCACAGCTTCCAAGTGGAGTAGAGGTTGCAGGATGAAGTGGGAGAGAGATTACCCAATGCGCTGGGAGATCATCCACCTACCCTTTGGACATGGGATTAATGGTCTTCCAGAAGATTGTAGAACTATGTTGAGAAATAAGGCAGATGGTAGATCACTATCACAGATAACTTCCCCAGTGACTTGTTAGTCAGGCAACTTAAAAGTGACTATGGTCTATTGCACAGGCACCTACCCAGAGTTGCCTGAACATGACCCATCACATATTAAGGACAATGATTTAAGTTTATTTTGTCCTGCCAACAGATCTACAGAACAGGAGGGGTAGGACTGCCGCCCCTAACTAATTCCACATTAAAATTATAAAGCGAGCCTTATTGCTGAGACTGACTAGAGCTGAGCTGTGGGGACAGTATAAATCATACTGGCCTACTTCTGTTTTAGTCAAAGAAAGAAATAACAGAGACTAAGGTAGTTCCGAGGAAGATTCCCAGCATTTGAATTAACTATGCTTAGCTGCCAATCTTCCTTTTGGAGGGGGACTTTTAATCAAATATGCGGTGAAAAAAAAATCCCAGTCAGTTGTCTCCTCCAAAAATCACAGAGTGTTGCATCGGCCTGTTAACTGGTAATCTATTTTAGGGTTTCTGCCTGATGTGATCTTACAGGATCTACCGTAAGTGGCGTCAACTATCCTTCCACCTCAATCCTCAAGCTATAAACCTGCCTTCTTTTTTCAGGCTCTTTGACGGCCCCTATTCCTAAATGGGGGTCTAACTATATTATACGTCCCCTGGGGATAACTCTTTGACATGGGATGTGTTAATATTCACTTTGCTTCAATCCTTTGGCCTCTATATGAGCTAAGGAGAACAAATGTCCTTGTTAACTGGTGGGGATTCTGCTCTTCCATCATGTAAAAAGGCAACCCAGCTGTTAATCTCTAACAGTCCATGACTGTTTCCACTAAAAAGGTTTATAACGCTCACAATTGTCTGGCCCTAGTTTTATGCCAATGACAACAAAAAATAATAATAGCTGGTGCAAAATTGCTATTTAGTCTTGATTAGCTATAACCTTTTCCTCTCTCACAAAATCACCTAGGATCACACTAGTGCTCTATTACATTTCACACTGCTTCAGCATAGATTCATGCTATTTTACTGTTGTTTTCTTGGAGTCTTTACATTCACACACACACCCCATCACAAAAGTTGGGGTGGAGGTCAATCAATAGTTCTCTGATCACAAAGATTACTTTGAACAGAAGACAGACTTATGGATTGCTGAATCCAATACTGCATCTCTTCCCTAGCAAGACACTTTGCATAAGCATATGGTGAAAATAATTTCTAAAATACCTTTTTTGGCAACATTTGGTGCCAGATGGCTTCAGAGGCATTGCCATCATGAGTGCTGGAAAGCTTGAGTTTACAGATATTTTAAAATTGGGACAGCTGTCTGTCCTGAGTCAAAACCAGTTCTGAAGTGCTTTCCCTCACTGCAGATCCAGACTAAGTCCCAAGTCAGATTATAGACCCTCTACGTGTAGCATTGATTCCATGGAAGTGGGGGAGCTCTGGGACGGAGGAAAATCACTGTAATTTATCTAACCTTTTCTCCAGTCATTTTAAAAAAAGAGGCATCAGATCAATGCTGTCTGCAGGTGAATGCAAAATTGGCAGATGTGTTACAGAAAGACTTTTAAGCTGTTTTGATTGAAATTCCAAGTCAGAGACAGCTGCTTTCTGGAATTAAACTTATCCTTAGTCAAGACTGATTCCTCATCATTATAGCCTTAGAATTTTCTTGGCAGTCTTATGGAAGTTGCTTGCCATTGTATTCCTCTGGGATTTTTTTTCTTTTCAAATTTCTATTCTAGCCCCAAATCCTGGCATTACCAGATGGTCTTCCATGAAAGCACTAAGACCAACCCTGCATAGCCTCTGAGATGATAACCAGGCTTTGCTAACTGCTGAGGAACTGGGCAACATCTCTTGGTTATTTCCGTTACTAGTTATTGCAGAGGCACTGAATAGTATCCAAGCAAAAGGAGCAGTTTTCGACTGCCATGTATCAGAATATCAACATGAGACAAAAGAGGGTGAATTATTTAAATAGGGAAGGGGAATTCTTTTGCATATGCTGATTTACTAATTGGATTGGGTTGAGTTGGGTTAAATTGAATGATCTAGTTTTTGTGTTTATTGAACTTGTGGATGGGCAATCTCTGCATTTTGCTGAATATGTTACTAATAAACTTTATTGATGAAAACATACTTCACATAGCAATAGCAATAGCAGTAGACTTATATACCGCTTCATAGGGCTTTCAGCCCTCTCTAAGAGGTTTACAGAGAGTCAGCATATTGCCCCCAACAATCTGGGTCCTCATTTTACCCACCTCGGAAGGATGGAAGGCTGAGTCAACCCTGAGCCGGTGAGATTTGAACCGCTGAACTGCTGATCTAGCAGTAGCCTGCAGTGCTGCATTTAACCACTGCGCCACCTTGGCTCTTAAGTAAGTAATGATAGCTTAAACTAAGAGTCTGCACAGTTCCATGACCAAGGGAGGTGCCCTAGTTTAAGATGACTTTACACAATCTGAAAAAAATTATAACCATTGCTAAAATGCATCCTTTGAATTAATATGTTCTGTGTGTAAATGCATGTGTGCATGTTTTACTTTAAAACTGGTAAATATAGATCTCAAAAGCTACTGATCAGACCAATGAAATAATAATTTCATTCTAAAAATGCTCTTCTGTGTTACATTAACTTTAATCTGATATAGATTTATTTCCAAAGCATAGCTACTGGGGTCAAGCTGGGTGAGACATTTATTTTAATTAGAGCATAGGATTTTTTGGGTGGGTAGGTTTTTTTTTTAACGCAACCTGTATATACTGAATAATTTGTGACTTAATGTCCATAACTGCCAGGATACTTTATGAAATTAGTGAATCTCCTCTCATTTTTATGGAGCACTGATATTTATGCTTACTTTACTAAGTGCATAACTAAATCTGATTAAAATGAAACATTTTAACCCATCACTAACTGCAAGCTAATGTGTATGCCACTTATTTTATTTTATTTTAAAACTGATATTCCATCTGCGGGAGGAATCATATTAATTAAGAGGTATATGACAGAAAACAGCATAATAAAAATAGCAAGATGCAGAAAATGGAGCTAAAAAAATTGAACCAAGAAACCATTAAAACAAATGAATTATTTGAAAGCCAAAATAAACACTAGAACTCATGTGGCAATGAAGGACAAGAATATCACGGAAAACCTGCTTTAAAAAGAGTTTCCAAAAATGGGAGGCATCCCATTTGGGGGGGTTTTCTAGCCGTATTATATCCTTCTGGCATTTATGTCAGAGCCAGAAAATTATCATGTTGATGTGCTCCAAAATACCCAATTTGTGCTCATCAAGTTTCCTTTTTAAAGTACTTTACTAAATCATTAAATACAGTAGGAACATGACAACTGCAAAGTCAACCACCATCTTGTAACACATATTTACTTGCATGAATATCTTGTGTCTTACAAACAACCCAACGAAAGATTGGACAGCATCCTGCGAATGTAATTCATCTACTGATAAACAAGTGCTTTTGATTGGCCAGGTCCATTTTCTTCACAGTCAACTTTCTTTCCTACCCCTGGAAGAAATCATGCAGACACCTGGAGAAGGGACAACATCAAATATTCCTATGACAAGAAGAACAGCAGCCCAGATTTTCCCAAGGGGGAAAAAAAGGTGAGGGTTGGTGGTAGCAGATTCAATTCTCAGGGGAATGGAATCAGCTGTCTATAGACCAGACAATCAATCTAGGGAGGCATGATAAATCAAAGATTTAGCTTAGAGTTACAATTGCCAAAACATCTTAGAGAGATATTTACGATGCAATGATCAGATATGGGAGATATCTATACCGTATAATTGACATATCTGCATGTGCAGAGCGGCAGAGGTAGAAGATTTGGCTCACATACTATTTGATTGTTGTTTGCATAAGAGGATGAGAGACAGGTACCTTGGTTCATATATTAAGCGAATGACCCATTGGAAACCCCATATCAATACAACATACCTTATGTTGACCAGAATTTGAATACAACGTTTAATACGGCACAGTACTTGAGTAAAATGGTTGAGTTGAGATCAGCATATGTGGGAGTGATAGGGGTAGATTGTAGGGATGATACTGAAATACAATTTTATCTTATTTTACTTATCTATATATTAAATTATTGTATTTTATTCTAACTCATTTTAAACCATTTCATAGGATGTTATTAACAATTTGTGTTTGGAACTCAGTATTTTGATATGGCCTCTGGGCTAATCAATAAACTAAACTAAACTAAACTAGAAGATGTGGCTGAGAGCTCTACTAAAATAATCAAGCCCACAGGTCTCTTCTTCTCTTTCATGTGGGGAAGAATAATACTACAATGAACCTGAACACAAGATCAAGAGACTCTAAGCAACCTGGCCAGAAAGTTAAGGAGTTGTGAGCACAGGTGGTGTTTTCATCTGTACTTTCAACAAAAGGTTAACATCCAGTGAAAGAACAAGGATTTTAGAAATAAACCACCGGCTTAAGGGATGGGTGCCACCAAGAGAACTTTGGATTCCTATACCATGGTCGACATTTCATAATCAAACAAGCGGGTAGGGAGTGATGGGAAGGAAGAAAAATATAAAGATATAAAGCCGGAAAGGTAGGAAACACACCCAGGGTCAGTCATTAAAGACTCAGATGCCTAAACTAATGCTCAAGGTTTGGGGAACAAACGGGATGAACAGGAAGTTCATTTCTTGTCTAGGTTATAGATGTAGGCAGATTTTGTTCTTAGGAATTCTAGCATAAACAGCCACCCCATTCTGCCCCATGGTGTGGGACCATCAGAATAGAACAACCCATTGGAAATTGTATTTCACAGAATTAGACAGTACAGTTTTGGATTCCCAAACATCACCCCGACTGTTATTAGTGATAACACACAAAATATCCCAATGCGGTTACCTCAAAAATGAAATAAAAACAAAGCATGGCCAACATTTCACAAATTTCAGTAACTACAGATTCTTGCATAAGAATCTTGCAAAATCTGTGCCATTTTGTTCATTTGTTTTAAATTTGTATTATTTTATTTTATTTTTATTTTCCAGTGTCTGGAAAATGTGTAATTGCACAATGAAAGATTGCTAAACCTTGTAAAAAGCTACATACAGAGAGATAAAAACTGTGGGATAAAGTGAAAACATCGAAACATAATCTGCAGGCAGCTGCCATGAAGTTACAGGAGGAAATACAGGAAATAATTAAGATCTGCAATCCAGGTGTGAAGCAAATGGTTCACTTAAAGCAGTTTGAAGAGATTCTTCAGCAAGAAGGTGATTATGTACTTCCAAGGTAACATCCGTGCAAGCAAGAAGCCATTGTGGTTATCAATGTATCAGTGCTTTCAGAGATAAGCTTGAGCTTTGCCTAGGTGACAAACCACCACCATTATTTTCATGGTGGTCCCGTCCTTGAGAAGGAGGCCTGAGGGGAGCCAGGAGAACCAAGCCGGATATAATAGTCTCCCCTGCAAAAGATTAAAGGTGGTGACTACTATTTTTGGTGCAGCAACAATGTTATCAATTGCATATGGTTATCGAAACGAAGCTCCTGATGTATGGACTCATGTTTCTACTTGGGTCATTCAGTGATTGTCGCCAGCTAGATTTTTAAAATGCCAACTAGTGCGCTGACCTAGCACCATGAATCTGTGGCCGTCAGATGAAGTGGCTCACTTACATCCTGGTATTGAAAAGCTGACTAGTGCCCCTTGCTCCTCTTGGCTCCAGCAGTGGGCTGAACTGGACGATTTGCAGAAACTGCAGAAGAAGGCCAGGGGGTTCCTTGTGGAGTCATCCATCTCCTGTCAGCCTATTCCCAGCTTCTGGCAATTTGAAGAACCTCTTGAAAATGAAGGGCCATGAAAAGCCAATGAGCTCACTTGGGGAAAGGGCACACAAATCAGAGAAGCAAAAATGAAATACTAAATCTTCCAGACGGGAATCTCTTTCAGATAAGAAATGTGGGGCCAATGTAGGGAGAAGAATTGTCCCAATAGATTTCTTACTTACCTACTTACTTACTGTTAGGAAACTGGTCTAGAGTTGAACAGATTTAAAAAAAAATAGCCAAGCAATAAACCTTAACGGTTTGCCATCCATTTGCACCACCAAGGCATGGATGTAGCAAGAAGAGAAAGGAATTCTTTTTCACTTAAAATCTATCCCTTTTGCTGAGTTTTTTTTTAGTTCTCAAATACCATGGCTTGTTTAGTAGACCTATTACCTATTATCAGTTATTCCTGAATAGATATTCCACTGTGACATTAATGTATTAATATATCATTGAATGAGACCATTTGAAAGGGGGAAATATTCTTTGTGGAAAATAATATTAAGGTTCATACATATTTTTTGTGCTTGCCGTTCAACCTACTTTTACATATTTGACAGAAATATTTTCAATGTTGTTATGCAGCTATAAAGTTATCAAGAGTTTCCACTTTTCACCTCAGCGTTTGGCAACCTCTAAAACAGGCATTTGAACCCAACCCTCCCGCACATATAAACTAATGTAGTTGACATTCCACTTTTTACAGTCAGTGTTTTCTGAAGAAATCAGAATTGCATCAATGTTAGAAAATGTGAATCACGGTAAATATCCATTCATTAATGCAAAGAGTAGATGGACATTATAGCATAAAATTACAAGGGCAAAACACAATTGTGAATATAGACATTATAGAGAAAAAGCAAAAGTTGCAACATACGTTACAGCAAAGAATATTTCAGTCCAATATTTGGTATCCCATTCTATACAATTTCTTTCTTCTTCTATTCTCACCCCCCACCCCCTAGATCTGCCAAGTGTTAAATAGCCACTGAATGTGTTCAATTTTTATTTGGCTTTTGCCCCCAAATTGTTCTATTTATTTATTGACATTTAAATGATCTCCATGATTCCCCCAAGTTGGGGGGTGCCCCTATTTGTAGTGCTGTTAAAACCCCATTAACTATGAAACTTTCAGACTGAACATTAGAAAGAAAATCATTTACAGAACTCTGCAGACACGATTTATCTCAATTACGTTCTTTTTCATAGTTACCGAAAAACATCCTACACGATCATGGCTGGACCTCCACCGACCTTTGATGAGCTACATCATTATTTCTCAACCTTGGAAACTTTAAGATGTGTGGATTTCAAAATTCTGGTAAATTCTGGTCTACATCACTAATTCCAATGTTCCTGCACTACAACGTCCTGTTTATATCTTTATATCTTTCATCTTCTTTTTATTTTTATATATTTATTATTTATATATCAAATTTAGAAACTGTCCATCTCCCTCACAGAGGGACTCTGGGTGGCATACAAATAAAAACAAAATGAAATTCTTCCATATTACACTTGTAGCCTAAAATGTCATTATATACAGTATAATGCAACAATCTCATGGAGGCTGAGGAACAAAACCAACATCAGCCATTGATAAGACAATAGTGGGTTTTGGACTGCAACTTGATCACAATTTTATTTAATTGATGGTTATAGCTGAATATAAACTCTTGAAAAAGGGGAAAAGGCATTTTGGTCTACTAATCACATTTATCCTGCAATTCCTTTCTTCGATGTAGTTCTCCCTCACTAGACATTTTCAGATGACATAAAAATAGTTTCCCTGAAGCCCTGGTGGGAAATGGAAGTCCAAAAGTCTATGTGGCACCCTCAACTGTATGATTAAAGCCTAATCCTAATCCTTACCCACCCCACTTTTATATGTATTGTGCCCACAATATAAAAAGATGCGGCTTCAACTGCATGGTCATTGATGCCATCTTGACCAATTCCTCACTTGTAGACACTCACAGTTGCTAGGTGGACTTTTATTAACTTCTTATCTAAGAGCCTTGAGTTTTACTTTTATTCACTCAAGTATCCTTGTTTGTCAACAGAAGGTGCTCAAGGCAATTAACTGAAAACAATCAATGACAATGTAAATACAAAACACCTAAAAGCAGAATTAAAAACAGGTACTTAAAATTACAGAAATCTTGGCTTCACCTAAATTTGATTACACATGAAATGCCTACCTAAAAAAATGTTTGACCAGTAAAAGATAAACAACAGGGAATACTTTTCATTAATTTGATTTATGGTGCAATGGAATTTATTTTGCTGGAACATACAAATTTATTCCTCTAGGGGGAAAAATGAGATCTCTTTACCTGTCTAATTTAGTAATGTCAAGCTAGATACATAACATTGCAAAATATACATTATATTGATTCATAGCTAAGAATGGATTGCCTACGTAACTGAATATATGACAATTCTTGCTTGCATGGATGTTACCTTGGAAGTACATAATGAATTGCCTCCATCCTGGTTCTCCTCGACCTCTCAGCGGCTTTCGATACCATCGACCATGGTATCCTTCTGCGACGACTGCGGGAGGTGGGGGTGGGAGGCACTGTGTTACGGTGGTTCTCCTCCTACCTCTCGGACAGGTCGCAGTCGGTGTTAGTGGGGGGGCAGAGATCGACCCCTAGGCCCCTAACATATGGGGTGCCGCAGGGTTCGGTCTTATCCCCCCTACTATTTAACATCTACATGAAACCGCTGGGTGAGATCATTCGGAGGCACGGGATAAGATACCATCAATACACGGACGATACTCAGTTGTATCTGTCCGCCCCGTGCCAACTCAATGAAGCGGTGGACGTGATGAACCGGGGTCTTGAGGCCGTTATGGACTGGATGAGGGCTAACAAGCTTGTACTCAACCCGGAGAAGACCGAGTGGCTGTTGTGTTTTCCTCCCAACAATTCGATCAGTGTTCCATTGCTCAGGCTGGGGGGTCAAATTTTATACCCCTCAGAGAGGGTTCGCAACTTGGGAGTCCTCCTGGATCCACAGCTGACTTTTGACCACCATCTGACGGCTGTGACCAGGGGGGCATTTGCCCAGGTTCACCTGGTGCGCCAGTTGCGACCCTACCTGAATCGGGAGGCTCTCACAACAGTCACTCGGGCCCTTGTGACCTCTAGGCTGGAATACTGCAATGTGCTCTACATGGGGCTGCCCTTGAAGAGCATCCGGCGACTTCAGCTAGTCCAGAACGCAGCCGCACGAGTGATTGTGGGTGCACCTCGGTTCACCCACATAACACCTATCCTCCGCGAGCTGCGCTGGCTACCTGTTGATCTCCGGGTGCGCTTCAAGGTGCTACTTGTCACTCATAAAGCCCTTCATGGTAGTGGGTCTGCGTACTTGAGAGACCGCCTCCTGCCAATTACCTCCTCACGACCCATTAGATCGCATAGATTGGGCCTCCTCCGAGTTCCATCTGCCAGTCAGTGTTGACTGGCAACTACACGGAGGAGAGCCTTTTCAGTAGTAGCTCCGACCCTTTGGAATGATCTCCCCGTGGAGATTCGTACCCTCACCACCCTCCAGACCTTCCGCACAGCCCTTAAGACCTGGCTAGCCCGTCAGGCCTGGGGATAAAGATAGCCGCCCCTCCCGAATGATGAATGAATGTTGCTTACTATTTTACTTCTATGTATTGTTTGTGTCTATTGTCTGTATACCCCCCCCCCTCATTTTTATGTAAGCTGCCCTGAGTCCCCTCAGGGAAAAGGGCGGCCTATAAGTATTAATAAATACTCAAATACTCAAATACTAAATACTTTTGTCATAATACTCTGTGATTTTTTTTAAAAAAGTGATTGCACACCAAACTTCACTTTTAAATATTTATTCTCTATTTTTAAAAATATGTTCATAGAAAGATCCACATGTCTAAATAGATTTCATTTTAAAATAAACTGTGAATTCAGCTTCATGCATTTTTTGAGCCAAGACTTTCATTTCATATATATATATTCTTCTCTGTACATAAGTGGCAAATCAAATCTGTTTATCAGAATTCACAAAACTCAGATAGTATCCCTTCATCCATGTTAGGTGTTAACTCACACAATAATCCCTGTGTTCTGTCAAACATGTACCTGTTTCTTCCCGTAATTTTAATTTGGATAGCCATATGAATTCCATTAATGCTTGTCTCACATATTGTTCATGTTTGAGTGTTGTATATTATTTACTTCACACTGTAGCTATCTGGTGACCTTACTTATAAACTGTCATCCAGTTCTGCAAAATTATTTACAGATAAAATCCACAGCTGATCTCTATGTTATTGTGTTAGCCCTTTTCCCCTAGCACAACTCATTATAATCTGAAAACAACATTGTTTAAATTATATTTCTTATTACGCATCATTAACATAATGTATGTCCAGGTAAAATGACTAACCAATACCAGATGTGCATAAATTATAGCACTATGTTCAGATGAATATTTGTTTTGATAAAATAAGGCATTAAAGCAGTGGTGAAATGTAAAAAAAATTGTCACCAGTTCTCTGGGCGTGGCTTGCTGAGCATGGCTTGGGGGGGGGTGGCCATGTGACTGGGTGGGGGTGGCCAAGGGTTTTTTAATTTTTAAAGCATTTTTACTCCCTATTTGCCCGAAACAGTAGTAATAGATGCTTTAAGAAGTGGGAAAAAAGGTTCAGTTGTGCCGTGTGATTGTGGGAACCTCCCCCCCCCCATTTTTAAAGCATTTTTTTACTACCGGTTTGGATGAATATGTATTAAAGATATATTTAAAAGTGAAAAAAAGGTTTCCACGATCACACGGCATAGCTGATTGTCATGGAACCTTTTTTCCCCACTTTTTAAATAATTTTTTCCCTGATCATCAGAAGCTCTTTTTTCGCTTTTTAAAGCATTTTTTCCCTACCAGTTTGGGCAAATAGGCAGGAAAAAAATGCTTTAAAAAGCAGAAAAAAAGCTTCCGATGAATGTGCTGGGGGCCACGTGATCCTTGGAAGCTTTTTTTTTTTTACTACTGATTCACAGAACCAATGACAATCATCCCTACTGGTTTACGCGAACCAGTGCAAACCTGTAGCATTTTACCCCTGCATCAAAGGCGTCTTCCACTTGCTGGGATTGTTGTAGAGATCTGCTTTGTTGGTGAGAAAGTTGACTTACAACATTTTCTAAAAGAACCCCAAAAAACAGCAGAGCAAAATCCTTCAACAGAAATCAAGAAAAATGTGTAGCAATAGCATTTAGAGTTATATACCACCCCATTGTGTTTTACAGAAGACTCTGGGTGTTTTACAATGTCAGCATATGACCCCCAACAATCTGGGTCCATTTTACTGACCACAGATGAGTAGAAGGCCGAGTCAATCTTGAGCCTGTGAGGATCTAAATCCAGGTTGCGGGCAGAGTTAGCCTGCAATATTACACTTTAATCACTGTACTACCAGTGTTGATTACTCTAGAGGCAAAAACCTGAATTATATAGGGGAAGGTAAGCGTTCCGGCAGATGCATTTCAAGGCTGCTGCTATTTGGAGAATTCTACAAAATGTATGACCATAAGCACCCGAAGTTAAAATATTAACAACCCCCATCCAATTCAACTTCATATATTAAAGTACTTGGCTATTGAAATCAATCAACTTAAAACTCCTATTGTTCCCTGTGATTTAGGTTTTCATTCATCTCTGAAGGGCTTCAGTTTGCTTGGAATGGAAGAGTGTTAGAACTACGTATTATTAAAGAACCATTCTTCATTCAGAGAGAGAAATTATGACCTTCCAGAAAATATTCACAAGCAAAAGTCATTTTCTGTACTGTTATACATGGATAGATTTTATTTCTCTATATGCATCTTTATACCAGCTGAATATGTGTATTCCCCCTGTGTCCATAGCTTCATCTTGGACTTGATGCATGTAACTGATTTAACATACCAATATTCGGACAGAATGTAGAGATATTTTGTTCTGACTCTGTACAATCTGATACAGTCACTGGGTAGATAAAGTGAATGACAAAAATGGTTTGGTTTGTGCTCTGCATCACAAGCAATTGCCTGAAGAAACATGGAATTCCTTCATTATTGAAGATATACCAGGAGTTTTATGAGATTGAACTGCAAATTCAAATTAAAGCAAATTGCAAATTCACATAGGATCTTACCTGATTCAGGCTTCATTAAACGTAAGCTTATAATCTAGTATCTATTAACTGAGTTTGACAACAGCTCCTGGACTAGTAATACTGGATGTAAATGACAGCTGAACTTCATTGGGTTAGCAGATTGATATCAATATTTTAATCAACAAGCCATAATTCGAAAGTGTTGTTTGTTCATATCCAAGTGACAGAAACCTAACTTACAGCCAATCAAAAGTAGAGTCAGAATGTGTAAGAACAGATAACTGGAATGTTGAATCTTACTTGATTAAGTAATTGGTTTCAATATGGAATTCTTTTGGAAACAGAGGTGGATGGCAGGCAGACAAAATTTGGCTATTTTGCTGTTCTTATTAATTTGGTCAATTCTGTTCTCCAGGCTAAACTTCCCTTCAGTGAATTGAATTGTCTCTTTCATTTCATATGGAATTTTAGAAATAAGGATCATATTTAGGGAAAATCAAGTGAGGTCATGCGTGACCCAACAAATGCGCTCCCGACAAATGCGCCGTGACAAAACCGCGCCGACAAAACCGCGCCCACTAAATGGAGATGAGCACCGCCCCCTAGAGTCGGGAATGACTAGCACACATGTGCAGGGGAACCTTTACCTTTAACTATCTCTGCTTATGAGCAGTATTTGGGCTAAGAATAATGTGGTTGAAAAAGCTATAAGAGATCGGAGGCTGACCTCTATCAGTAAAATTGCTATAAAGCAATTGTTTACAAAGCTTTTTAAAAGATCCAAACATTCTTTAAAAGAAAAGAAACTAACAAAAATGTGAGATTAACATGATCTCGCTTAAATTCCCTTCCTTCTTCCAAAATATGAAACGATTCCTGTTAACTACAGACAGTGGTGAATGTTATGGGAATCCTTTTCCCTTAATTTTCTCGGGTCTCAGATAATGCCGCCTGGCCAGAGAATGGTGGTATTAGGTCTCTGCCCCAACAACACGTTGTGGCTATTAGGTGGTCAAGGGGCCTGGGCAGCTTTGCTTTCTAAAGCATGAAATGACATTTGTGAGCATAACAATTCCAGAGGGAAAATAAAGTTATAGAGGAACTTACAAATGCTGTGTGTAGTCCAGTGGAAAGAAATACCTATGCAGCATTTTTTAAATCAAAAACTGGCATTATTTTTATTAGGCTGGTGCTGTGTGGTATTTGTGGTGCAGTTTTCTAGGCAGCTAGCAAAACAACAATCAATAAAGAAACTTATTATTTGTAAAGAAAATGCTCTCAATTCAGCACAATTTGCTGATTAATAACTGTATGGAAATAAGACTATGGCTAATTCAGATTATGACTACCAAAACTGAGCATTTTTCCAAATCCTGCCTAAACTTTGTTCCTTACTCTTATTTGAATTGAATTATTGAAAATATATTGCTTTTTCAAATGTTCAAATGGTGACCATATAGAATAGAATAGAATTCTTTATTGGCCAAATGTGATTGGATACACAAGGAATTTGTCTCAAGTGCAGAAGCTCCTAGTATACATACAAACAGCAAGGTAATATAATCATAAGATACCAATAGGAGAAGGTAGTAGAAAAGATGAGAAGGATAATAGCAATACAGTCATATTACATGGGTAAATAATGATAGAGAAATACATAAACCCCCACCCAACACCTACTAAGTTCAAATACAACACCTACAACAAAAGACATTCGAATGAAATTCTAAAGCATACTGAAAATGAGATAAGAGAAAGATTGAGGGAGAAAGCAAGATTTATCTAGCTTACTTTAGCCGATCTTAAAAAAAAAAGTTTGAGTTGGGCCTGGTTAGTACTTGGATAGGAAACTTGTGAGGAAATTCCAAGACAGGAAGCTGTTTCTGTCGGTCTGTCTACTCTATCTATCTACTTACTCATCCCGGAAGATGATGGCAAATGGCGTTCATACTTTTGCCATGAAAGCCACTTGAAATTACCAATTTAGCCTAAATCACAATGGCTTTACATTATATTAGGAAAATAAACTTTTCCAGAAGTTGGAGAACAGATTTCACCATTGGAACATCAGAAATAGCTTAATTTGAAACTGGGGAACTTTCCATTTCTTGCTACTTATTTTTAGGCATCGCTATCACTTACAAAGACCTCTGTGGTTTCTGACCCATGGAGCCGAGCACAGCCACTAGTCATCTCTGTCAGCCACGCAGAGACTTCATAACTTTTCTTACTTTTCTTTCTGTCTGGCGCTCAAAGAAGACACAGCTACATGGCTGGTTCATTACGTTCAGCTTCAGGGTTACAAATTGTGCCACAATTGTTCACCCCCAGCTCAGCTCAAGATATACATCATGTTAGGACGATGATGATCCATTTCTACAACTATATTTGGCCAAAACTTATCTATCTCAAGAACATGAGACGAGGAGGCATTTTGCAAGGTATATTAAGATTCTCTATGCAAATGATAAAAATGAGGGATGTTTATCTTTACATTAGGAGTAAATGGATCATTACTGTGTACATGCTGGACGGAAATTGTTCTAAGACCATGAATGGTGAACCTATGAAACCAATCTCTGCAGGCACGACAGCCGTCACTCCAGCCCTGCATGCATGCACGCACACCTCCCACTGGCCAGCTGGTCTTCAGATCCCTGCCGTGCATGTGTGGGAGGGTGGGGCGCATGCAGGGGAAGTGCATGCTCAAGCGTGGGTGAGCGCATGTGTGTGGGGATACTCACATTGCATTTTGGGGCCTCACGCAGTGCCCCTATGACCCATTTTGGCTTCCAGGTTGGTGCAGGAGGCCTTCCAGGGCCAAAATGGGGTTCAGAGGGGGGTTTGCATGCACATGCACGAAGAGGGAGGTGTGCAGAAGGGTCACATGCACAGTGCATTATGGATGCAGGCAAGCGGGTGGACTGTCGCACACAGGCGCATGCCAGGGGTGGGTTGCTGCCAATTATACTACCGGTTTGCAATGCTGCGTAATGTAAATTGTTGTTCACACATGCACAGAACAATTTAGAGTGGACTTCACATGCACAGTCACTAAAATCCAAAATGGCGGCACACAAGTGGAACCGGTTCGGGGGCGTAGCAGACCTCGGCCGCTGCAGGTTCTGCGACCCAGGCCTGAATTCCGCTGAACTGGGCCGAACCGGCAGCAACCCACCTCAAGCGCTTTAGGCACACAATGACAAAACGGTTAGCTATCACTGTTCTAGGAAGTTATGTAATACAATTTTGTGTACTGTAAATCACACACGGATTTTCTCTTTTTCTCTTGGCAGTGAAAGTATTATATTTGCATTAAGAAGTCATGATATGCCTCTGTTATGAAGGAGACAACTCCTGGGACTATCAGTGAAACCCCCAGTGGAATATGTGTAAAATAATAGACAAACGATGGGCAAAAATGTATCCTCCCTCATTTGTCACATTGTCCATTTGCAAAAAGAAAAGACGATTTTGTACAGCCGGAAGATGCTGAACCTGATATTCTTTTTTCAATAGCTTGTATAGAAAG
This sequence comes from Thamnophis elegans, assembly GCF_009769535.1. Classification (NCBI taxonomy): domain Eukaryota; kingdom Metazoa; phylum Chordata; class Lepidosauria; order Squamata; family Natricidae; genus Thamnophis; species Thamnophis elegans. The sequence continues at coordinate 544,775 of NC_045548.1, forward strand.
AGGCGGATTCTGCTCAGCCTGGGAATTCAGCGTAGTGTAGAATTCAGTGGCAAGTTGGCTGAACATAGAAATGGTCAATAGGGAGTCCTGAATATAAGTACCAATCTTGTCGTGAACTCCTTATAAATATTTTCATTGGGACTGGAGTACAAGGCAATCAAATTCAACGGCACACAAATTCCATGCGTGCATGAATGAATGTCAGCCAAGGTCCTGTCCTGTCCCTCCTCCTTTTTCTCCTCAAAGCATTCTAGAATATTCCAGGCTGAAGAAGGGAAAGGGAATTCAGACATGAGCAGAAGAAAAGCCCACGGAAGGAGTGACAGTAATCTGACCAGCCTTCAGGGTAGTCCCTTAATAGTAATAATAAAAATGCATTTCTGATATATTAAAGAAATGGGAGAGGAGCATGGAAAGAAAAAGAATAATGGCCATCCTAGCCAGGGGGAAGGAGTGATACAGCTGCCTCTTAATGATGAGATATAGGATTAGACCCTCTTACGGAAGGTTGCAGTTTATTAAGACTGCAGCAAACACGAATTTACAGATCCTCATAGAATTTGATATATTGCTGCACAGGTAAGAACGTAACTAACCATCTGCTTTAAGAACATTATTATTCAATACTAATCTTAAAAATTGATTTTACATGCTTTAACACTCTGTCTCTGCTTTCTGCCATGGTGGCTCAATTTGATACAACAAAAATCCTAGCAGTCCCCTTTTTTTTCCCTTTCCCTGCTCTGGACCTCAAGATTCAGCCTGGATACAGGGTCTCTGTGTGTATTGGTTTATTGGACCCTTGCCTGATCTGGATCGAGAGCAGTTTTAGGCAGGGGAGGGTTCCGGCTGTCACTACTGCTGGTTCACGGCACATCAGGGATGCACCGTGCGTGCATGCGCAGTACTAAAAGATGCTTCTGTGCATGCGTAGAAGCCCAAAACAAGATGGCGTCACCATAGGCGCTAAGAGAATCAATTCGGGGATGTGGTTACTACCAGTTCAGTCAAACAGGTCCAAACCGGTAGGAACCCACCTCTGGTTTTAGGAATCTGGGAAGTTGCTGAGATTTAAGGAGAAAACATACTAAAGGGACGAAGTTTGATTCACACAAGGCCCAGTTACCTCCAATTCAGTGGAGGCTTCTGAAAAACCCTCTTCTGCCCTCTTTGTGGGTCCCCATTGAATAGCAATAGCACTTAGATTTATATACTGCTTCATAATGCTTTTACAGCCCTCTCTAAGGGGTTTACAGAGTCAGCATATCGTCCCCAACAACAGTCTGGATCCTCATTTTACCCGCCTCGGAAGGATGGAAGGCTGAGTCAACCTTGAGCCAGTGAGATTTGAACTGCCGAAGTGCAGCTAGCAGTCAGCTGAAGTAACCTGCAGTGCTGCACTCTAACCACTGCGCCAGCTTGGCTCAGTGGAATCGGCTGGGAGTAAGTTTTGTCCCGTAAGAAAAGCCGGCCTTGCATGAACCAAAGAGGTTCTCTGGGAGAAAGAATGGCCTTTAAGGAAGAGTGGGACTCCGAGAGAACTGATTGCTGCCGCTTCCCTTTGACCGACCATCTGGAGGTAAAGGAATGATGTCAAAAGGAAGGTTAGCAATCCCTTGCCTAGCAGGCTACCTCCTCCCTAGAACAACACGGAGAGATTGAGAAGGGAAGTTTTCCCTAACTTCCATTCTTTCGGGGAAAGCGTGGGAGGGCTTTAAATGCTAGAATAAAAAAGCTTCAGACAGAAACTGCAGCATCCAAATTTATATTTAAATATTACTTAATTAAAAATGGAAGCACATTTTTTTAAATAACTGCATATTCCTGATGAAAAAGGATAGAATAAATTTAAAAGTAAATAAAAGTGAAAGTGATGCAGAAATAAAGCAGTTGCCAATGAAAGTTTGATTGGGTTTAATTAAGAGATGGATAAATTTATCTTTCCCATATATCTCTGTTGCATATATCAGCCTTTTGAGTCAAAACCCACATCATAAACTTCAGGAAGAGTCCCAGCTGGAAGATGATTATGTTTAAATCTGAACATTCATCTGGGGATTGAAGATGGGCCAAAAGGGAAAGATGCCTTTGGTTAAAACTCAAATGTCGGGGAGTTCATGGATATATAACAATGCAGTTTTCCTAGCAGCCATTTGGATGGAATTTGCCTTTGTCTTTGGGGGGGATTTTGTCTCCTGCTTTCCCCTCTCATGTCTTGATAGTCCCTTGATCCCCCCATCCAACTACTAACCAGATCCAAATCTTCTTAGTCCAGAAGGGTGAGTCAGGTGTCACAAATGTTGAGTTTCTTAGGCATTTAGAAATAAGTTTCTTGAACTCAATGTACCAGCAAATTCAAAGCAAATGCATGTTGGATAACAATTCCAAAGGGAAAGTAAATGTTACAGAGGAATTCAAAATGTTGGGTGTAGTTCAGCATGTAAACTCTGGGGAAAAAAATGATATATTTGTTCCTTTTTGAGGAATTATTCTACCATTTGTATGCAAATCCACAAGGAGCCTTTTTAACCACAATAAATATATGCTTATCTATAAATGGCCACAAAACAGTAAATAATGAGCTTTCCAACTTAAAAGGGAACTGTGATGTATATGAGAAGATATTTGGATTTTATTGCATTTGTTTCTATCCCAAATAAGATGTTTGTAAGTACAGTGATGAAAAAGAAAGGAACCACAAGTATTTCTAATAGTTCTATTATGTACCAATAAGAGAATGAAATTCCTAATATAACACTACAGCTTACATCCAACACTGACAAAAAGCTTAAGACAAATCCTGAAAGATGATATTTTTCTCTCCCTCCCTCTAAAAAAGTAATAATAATATATACCATGAAGGTCATTCTGAAGTCTCAGGTTTCACTACGATAGAAAGCAGAAGAGAATTTTACATTAATGTGGTTGGATCAACCTGCCTCTATATATCTTTTTGTGCTAAAACCAATTTAAACATGAGAACTAAACCCATCTGATCTTCTACCAGGCTGCTGCAATGAGTGAAGCATTGCTATGCATGGAAGCCATTTATATATAGCACTAGGCACCCTTGGCATATATGTCTGCTGCAATGAGAAAGTAAATGAAAATATGTTTGTAGAATTTGGGATTCACGTTATATCAGATGATTAGCTTGCTTTGAGATAAGACTGACAGTTATTTCCAAAAATAATGATGACAATAATGATCTTTGGTTTGAAATGTAAATTGAAAAGGAAAAACAAACCATGAAAAGGGCAAAGACAATGTATTTTCACATAATTCCTAAGAAAACTACACAGACATGTAAATGAAGACACTGGATTTGAGTTCAGGAAGCATTTACTAGTGTTTTTACTATTATTTACAATAAAACATGGGCAAACAATAGATACAAACTCAAGATTAACCGCTCCAAATTAGACTGCAGAAAATACGACTTCAGCAACCGAGTGGTCAATGCCTGGAATGCCCTACCTGACTCCGTTGTTACGTCCTCCAACCCCCCACAGCTTCAACCTTGAACTGCCCACCGTGGACCTCACCCCATTCCTAAGAGGTCCTTAAAGGGGTTGTGCATAAGCGCACCAGCGTGCCTTCCATCCCTGTCCTACTGTCCATTTATTTGTACTCATTTCCTTTGTCCATGTCCATGTTTATTCTTATATCTGTTATCTTTACATGTTTGACAAACTAACTAAATAAAATAAATAAAGTTTCATTTTGATCTCATAGATTTTCATAAAAAATAGAATTGGGGATCATTTCCTGAGGGTTTCATTTCATAAATGGTTGTCTCATTCAAAAAAATGAGGGTTCATTTTCTTTATATATGGAATACCCAGCTACAGAAATTACCAATCCTTTATAAAGGATATTTATTTAGTTAATAATTAAATTCCCAAACAGTCTCGTTTCAATCTTACCGACTAAATCTGTCCTACTTCTTGAAGATTAACATGATTAGAAGAGGGATGGGAAGATATGTAGTATAATACACTGACTTTCTTGGAAGAAAGGGGTATGAAAATGCCATGAACAAGTCAAATGAATAATTAACCAAATCAGAAATCATAACTGTGTTTTGCTAGGGAGTGAATGGAAACAGAGTCCAAGAACCACAGCGGCCACAACAACATTTTAAACACTAGCAATAGACCTGGAATTTTAGCTCACGTTGTTCACACATGCTTCAAACTAACTTGGCAGCGACTTCTATGAAAACACCACAATTCTCTTCAAATGCATTAGTGTGAGAAATAAAGTGTAGGTCGATCCTAGAATTCCTGTTTCTCTTCACTGTCCATTAATTGGCATTCATGAAGATTGTGCACCTAGCAAAGAAGGGCAACATAATAGGATGATGTCTCCCTAAGCTGACTTACTGCAGCGGAGCTTAACTAATAAAAAAAAAAAGTTAGATTAAAAGTGGAGGGATGTTAGAGCCACCTACTGTGGCTTTAGGGGATGTTAAAGAATAATGATGAGTGTTCACTTTCCTCCACATTAAGTAAAGCTATTCAGTAATGGCTTTAAAGAAAACAAACCCATTTTTTTTTAGCAGTGGTGCATTAAGACAAAATTCTGCATGTTACAACAGAGCGATAAGCTGAAGCAAGACTGCAGGGGAGGGTACTTTGCTGAAAACATTAGAGGGATTCATCACCCCACCCCCACCCCCACCCCTATGAGTGCACACATACAAACTATGGATGGGGGAAAATCAGCTCTACAAAACCAGGGTACCCTTCAGTAATAGAGGCAAGGGAGGAAAATAATGAAGGGCCATTTGGCAACTATTAAATATTTTTCTTTGGCAATATTTTTTCCCCCCTTTCTGATCCTTCCTCCCCCTTTGTTTGATGTCCCCGCGTTTCTGTCTTGAGCAGTGGGCTGTAAGGAAAAGAACAGATGGCTTTCATTGGAGATCTGAACCGATCCCTTGCAGAGTGATTTCAAAATTAAGCCGTAGGCCATGTAAAATGAGGCCTTAGTCCCCCTCGGCTGCTCTTCCCTCTTCCAAAAGGCAGCAAGTGCCTTTCTTATTAACACTCTATAATCCACGGGGAAAAGAAGAATGGCATATCACACAAAACAATTTGATCTGAAGCGCCTTTGATTCCTTGCTATTCTTGATCTCTCTGGGTGCTTGGTTCCTGATCTGGCGAACCAAGAGTCTGCTCTAAATGTTCCATTGTTTCCGTATATACTGTACTTCAGCCCCACGTATTTGGCAGCTTTCTGTCAAAGGTTTCTATCTTTTGTCTTTGAGGTGGTTTTACGCAAACCAGGACTGTCAACTTGTTATTGTCTTGCACAGCATTTTAAATGTTCATGTGTGTCCTTGATGGAATCCATGTACTTGTATTTCAACAGTTGGCAACAGTGAGTTGCATTTTTTTAGATAACTGCATGGCGCCTTTTGAATTTTCATAATATAATGCTGCATGTATGCAGACATTAATATATGCCCATTTGGTGCACTTCCTTGATTACTGGACTAGAATGGGCTGTGCAAATTGCTTTGGGCCAAAAGCCATGCGTGTCCTTTGAGAGGAATGCTATGGATGCAATCCAAAAAAACTGGGACAAAACTAGGCTAGGGTAAAACTAAATTTTGTTTAATTTAAATTTAATTAAAATGAGTTAATATCATTATTCCCTATATAATTTCATAGTTTAATCTTTCCATCCTGCTACAATTATAATTTGACCACAATTTTGGTAGTTTTTGTGTACTTTGGGAGGTTGGCATATTGTGTCCCCTTATACTAGAAAGAAAAAAGGATGGGTTGACAACTCTACTCAGCATTGCAAATATGTAAAAGTGGGGTGGTTATTCTGTTATAATCTAGTTTTCCTTACCAGGTTGTTATAAAGTTGACATAATCATGGGGAGAACCATTTATGCTACTACTAACCCCTGTGAAGAAAAAATGAAATATAACTAGAATAATCACAGAATTGTCAGAGTGAGACAAAAGTATGTAGTAAAACCAATTGAACTATGTAGAAGTGACAGCCTAGACTCTTCTCACAAATCTCAAAAAATGGAGAACTTCCATACATAGGTTGTTCCACACTTGTACAGATCTTATTATCATCATGTTTTCTGTATTTTAAATGTAACCTAGACAGCTACAGCTGATTCCAGTAATTATTTATGATCTTAAGTTATGGGACAATAGAACATAATTCCTTTTCGTCTTCCGTGCAGCACCATTTTATGAATATGAATATCATGTCTTCTCTTAAGGTAAAGGTTCCCCTCGCACATATTTGCTAGTCGTTCCCAACTCCAGAGTGTGGTGCTTATCTCCATTTCAAAGCCGAAGAGCCAGCGCTGTCTGAGGATGTCTCCATGGTCCATGGCTGAAGGCTAGATGGCAAAGCCAGGTCTTCTTCTGGGAGGCCCTCAAGGTCAGGACTTCTTAAGGAACTACGGTAGCAGAAAAAACCCTCCTCCGAGCTGCTGCCAAATGATAGTCTAATGTAGCAGTATGTGAACTTTTTAGCACCCAGGACATTTTTGTCAACACAATTTCTCCATGGAGTGGATGGTGGTGGTTTTGGTTCCTCACCTGCCATTCAGCTCCAGGTGTGCAACGAGTTTCCTAAGGGGCTGCATATTGGTACTGGTCCATGGCTTGGGGTTTGAGGACTCCTGTTCTAGTGGATGGGATCCAGAAGAATCTTCTTCTGCTGGATCTGTTTTCATCCAAGTGTTCAAATCTGTCCAGATTAGATTACAATCTTGTTCTGTTTCTCTGGGTTTTGGCCAGACCTCTAGATTAATTAAGCTTCCCATCAATCCCATTATTCAGATCGTTCATTAAAATGTCAAATAATAGTAGCTGCAAGATAGTTTTTCAAAGGACCCACTGATGAATGCTCTCCAATTCAATGTAAAACCATTAATACTAACTCTTTGAGAACAGCCAGTCAGTCAATTGTGGATCCACCTTATTATAGTGCCATACAAAGCACCACTTTAACAACTTGTCAATGAGAAAAGCATGAGGAAGCTTATCAAATGCTTTGCTGTAATTGAGGTAGATTATATCCACAGCATTCCTTTTGTCTACTAGAATAATTGCTTCATCAAAAATGAAGACATGACTTATCACACATGACATATTTGGATACAGCAATGATGATTCTTGGCAATCACAGTATTATCTTCAAGAGGTTTAGAAATAGCCTGCTTTATTATCTACTTTAGTATCTTCCCAGGTATTGATCAAAGGCCTACTGCTCAATAAATAAACAACCCTTGCCCTTTGGAGTACCAACTGTCAAAGACACACACAGCTCCCCCACCCTTCAAATATTCTGGAAGTCCCTTAAGTGCCCATCCCCACTCTTGTCATTGGGGTATTTTGGGATGACACTGATAGTAGTTTTCTAGATGTAATTTATGTGATTTTGTTTGGATAGTTATTTTCCTTTTTTAAAATTATGTATTCTAAAAATTATAACCTGCCTGAGTCTATTTGGGAATTGGACACCTTAAAACCCCAAAAGATGAACAGGATGAAAATACAGTAAATCCTCAATGTAACAGACCTTGATTTAGAGGATCAGATATTATGGGCAGGCATTCAAGTCCCAGCCAAGGAGCAAGAGACAGCATGAGCTGCAATTATTCAAGCGCCAGCACTGAGATTGAAGGAAACTCCAACAACCATCAGCAAGTGGAAGAGAGTCTGCTGCAGAGAGGCCATACAGAAGCTGAGGATCAGGGCTTAGGAGGAGCATCGGCATCAGCTCAACATGTGGTTGCTGGACTCCTCTTTATCCAATCAGTGAAATTATAACAGTGCTCAAATGTGTTTGCCTCTCTGCTTTCTTTGAGCACAACAAATAGGCTATGGCTAAGGGAAAACACATATACACGAATTATCAGTTCAGGTTTTTTAATAAGTAAACACTTAATTCTGACACACTGTGAGAATGTGAGGAAGCTGGCAAAATAACAGGAGGGAATAAACAATCAACAGTTGGGAGAAAAGTTTGTTAGTAGCTTAGGGCATAAATGGCAGCTCAGCATAGAATACAAAAAACTCAGGGAGAACAGACTCCAAACATTCAAAGACACTTATGCCTTACTGGACTTAGAAATAAATGAGGGTTTGCTACTATAGTTTTCCAAATTGTTTTATAAAAGCTGCTTGTTGAAGTGTTCTCCTTTCTTATTTGATCATGCTAAAAGGTTTGGGGCTGGTCACATATATGTCACTTTTCCTAGCAAGTTAGTTCAGCTTCCTGAATATGAGCTATAGCAATAGCAATAGCAGTAGACTTATATACCGCTTCATAGGCCTTTCAGGCCTCTCTAAGCGGTTTACAGAGAGTCAGCATATTGCCCCCAACAATCTGGGTCCTCATTTTACCCACCTCGGAAGGATGGAAGGCTGAGTCAACCCTGAGCCGGTGAGATTTGAACCGCTGACCTGCTGATCTAGCAGTAGCCTGCAGTGCTGCATTTAACCACTGCGCCACCTTGGCTCTATATTAGGATGCTTGGAAACCGTACAGGTTGGTTCATCCAGGAATGCGAATTTTCCAATATAATACATGTACGAGTAGTTCATTGGTATAATCATCTTTTTTTTGATGGAATCTGCTCCATATTATGGCTGGCACATAGTCAGCCAGATAATTAGGCATGATTTGGCATTTTTATACACCTATCAAGTCTTTCCAAGGCCTTGAGATAGGCAGGTGTTGTTTTCTGAGGATGTTTTGTTGCAGAATATAAGTTATTTCAAGTAAAGCTGCCTTTTGTAGTTGATTTGTGATTTTGTCAATTCTGATGGTGTTCAGGAATTGCTCAGTTGTTTTGGGGTTGCATCCAAGGTTCCCATGTCTTTTGGTATCATCCTTGCTTTATTTTGCTACAGTCGTTCTGCCTCTATTTGCAGATCTTTGTCTTTTGTTATTTTCTCCAGTTCTTTCTCTTCCAATCTGCTGTCTCCAGGGAGTATTCTAGGTCTTCTGTATCCAGGCATTTTATTATTAAATCTGGGGTTGTGTTGTTGTTGTTGTTGTTGTTGTTGTTGTCACAAGTTATTTAGACTGAATTTGGCATTTTTATCTACCTAGATAAACATCAAGCACACTCAAATCAAGAAGAAGGTTGGAAATTATTATAATATTTTTATCCCACTTTATATATATAACTGAAGATAGCAAACACTCTTAGGAATAACTGTATGCATGCAAATCAAAAGATGTTAGTCATATGCGTGTAGCTCCACTCAAAACTTTTGCTTGCAAAAGAAATGGCATTTCTCTCTCTCTTGAAGTTGATGAGTAAAGTTGTCATGACCAAATATCTGCAATTATACTTTATGGCATAATGAGGAATTCCTGGTTTGAAGTTCTATACAATCAGCAAAATACATCTTTATTTTGGATGGTTCCTTAATTATCATGGCAAATCTGGTATTTTAAATTGATTTAGAAAATCTTCCAATAACAGGTCTTTTTTTTTCCCACAAGAGAGATGATCTTGTCCATTAGAAAAAATACTAGAACAGTTACATGTAATAACACTTATTTGCCACTTGAATTTCACAGAAATGTCACCATTTTAGTGAAGAATATTGCTTTCAAATATGAAATGTCATTTTTGTTGGACATTTTGAGAGAAGAAAAAAAGAAATTTCACACCCCAGCTTGTCTTTCATTACACACATAGATAGATACTGTAGATATATAGATGGATGGATGGATGGATGGATGGATGGATGGATGGATGGATGGATGGATGGATAGGTAGGTAGGTAGGTAGGTAGGTAGGCAGGCAGGCAGGCAGGCAGGCAGGCAGGCAGGCAGGCAGAAAGAGAGACAGACAGACAGACAGATTGAAAGGGACTGACAGACATAGATATGAAATATTTCTGTTTTCTCAATGGTTTTGTATGATGATAAAATGAAGAAAAAGGGGAACATTCCATTTGAAACCTTATTTTAATTCTATAGTGATCTATTATTTAGGTAGCGGTATAGATATCCCAGTGACCACTACAGAATTGCTATAGAGATTGGAAATGTGTATACTGAGTTATTAGCTACTAGTCAAAGCACAGTTCCTTTGTTTTGCTTATTCAAATGTAGAGTAGGCCAACCTAACTGAATTGGATTTAATCCTGGCTAATTCAAACCCCAGGTCTTACAATGGTCTCTTCTTAGTATGCTAACTCTGGATTCAGTGGTAATGTCTAGGAAGATTCTCAGTCATCCAGATCAAGGTTATCCCAAAGGTGCTTTTTCAAGAGGCAATTGGACTTCCTAATTTTTCTTTCTAATTTTGCTTCTCATCCAAAAAGCTTCTTCAGCTTCTGATGCATGTCCATCCTTTTTTTTCATCTACCAATGTCTATAAGTGCTGGCCTTTTTGATAAGGTTTTTGTCAGTTTAGATACTCCAATGCAATTTTTTATCCTCTATGAGATACTTCTGCCTGTAGGCTCTTGTTGGCAATTCCCTTGCAGCATAGATTAATGTTGGGTACATGGGAGCTGAGATGAGATTGACAAGAGCTCTTCCTGTTCTGTCTTTTTGCCCAACTGTAGCCAGCAGGTCATAGAACCTACAGGCCACAGAACCAATAAAAAGCAGAGGGTGATGTGGGAAGGAACATTTCTTGCAACCCATGCACCAAGTCCATGATTTATCACTTCTTTATGTCAGAACTAGCATTTTTTTGGAAGACTGCTAATCCCATGTCAAAAAAATCATGTAAAAAGTATCAAGGCAGTGGAGCAAAACAGGTGTGAGATAAAACAAGAGGGATATCAAAACTCCTCCCCTCCTCTTCCTTGTACATTACTTCCATTCCATCCGCCTATTTACTGGACTATTTATGAACATGCATTGACTGAGTAAGTCTATGAATAAGGCTTATGATCTTTGTGTTAGTTTAATTCCTACTTTGCATAGTTCTCTAAAGCCTTAGTTTTGACTTGGCAAATCAACTTTTCTTGAAAGATATCAAGAAACCAAGTTCGGATATTGATTTAGGGAATCAGATGACCTATAGTTTAGTTTTCTTTTAAGGAAATAGTGACACAGTTAGTAAGACAGTTGCATTCATTATTTACTTTAAGGAACAGTTTTCATTTCCTCCTGAATACACATAAGAATGACAATGTACATTTTCTGATCCTAGGGACAATATACTGAGGTCTCTTCAAGATCTTTTCCTCTTCAGATTCTCTGAAGTTGCATCTGATAAGAAGTCCGTAATTGCCTCTAAATTATACATTGGACAAAATATGCCAATTGATCCATCAATTTTGGCTTTAATTAGATTCTCACGTTCTCAGTGCTAAATTTGTTTTCTGCACTGATATATCAATTTGGTTCTGAACAAGTCAATGCAAACATGCATTCACATATTCAAGGGTATTTCTCCTAATCCACGCATTTGACACTTAGCTCTTCTACCTTGTCTGTGTTTTGCTCTGCATTTATGCAGTTACTCATCATCAACCATCAGGTCCAACTCTGATCCTGCAAAGTTTTATAAGTTGCCCAGGTGCTCCTCTATACACCTCCCACCAGCATCTCCGTATCCATCCCAGCCTGGTGTTGTCCATTTGTCTTGTTGAAAATCACAGCCATCTCATCACCCTAGCAGAGAATCTGAATATTAATGCTGATCAGATTGCCTCTTCATAAAGTTTTGCCTATCTCAGAAATCTTTTAATTTTCATGGGAAAATTCAACAGAACTCAGGCTACATTAAAAAAAATATGGTGTTTACATGATGCTCGGAAGATTGAGATGAGAGAAATTTTAAACAAAGCAATTATTTCGTATCTCTCTTCTGCTATGAACGTTGCATGATAAAATATTGCTGAAGTGTTCTGATAAGTTGATTTATTTAAAGAAAGGTGCTAATAGGCAGGCAACTTGTCATCGCCTGACATATGTGACAAATGGACTGAGAACCAAGATAAACATTATATAAAAAAGAAAGCATCATTTTACCATCAGTTTATTAAAAAATCCATCTCTTTTTTTCTTTCCTCTCTCTTATTTAAATTCTATTGAACATTTGAGGCTTCTGTTGAGGCCGAAGGTTATTGGAACATGTTACATCTACTTTTTTTTAATGATACAACCTTTCAGAATGTCAGAATGGTAAGGCAGATAAAAAGTTAGCCACGGGTATTTTCAAACACAAATTTGAAGTGTGTTGCTGTCATACTGGTTTTCAAGGATCTGCTACAAAATCAAACTGCTAGGAAGACATTAAACATCCCTTCTTCCATGTACAAAGTCATTTTCCTTGACACGGAAAATGTTTCTTGATCAAAGACCTTGCTGTAGAAATGCAATCTGGATAGAAAGGTGGTCATATCTCCCACTTTATGGAGAGTTCTTTATTTGAAAGGCTGTCAAAACTTTCAAAGAATTTTGCATTTGAATAGCTATTGATTCCATGTCTCTTTTGTAGATAAAAAATGGTAATACGTAATAACCTTCACACTGTCCATTAGCAACTCTCTATTAGTATCCTAACAGGCCACCTGACCAGTTTTCCCCACAAGAGATGCACGGTAACTCAATTTGAAATGTATTAGTTCCAAATCTGCATCTGAATAAATTAATTAGCATGCCTCATTTATACACATGGTATTATTTTTTTAAAAGCAATTATTCTTTGAGTAATGCATAAATAGTTATTCTCTATGTCAAGGAAATTTATAGGACAGACACTACTTTAATAAGCATTTAGGTGACATGAAGTTGATGTTCTCATCCCTGGAACCAAGCAAAATTACTAGATACAGGATGTTACCATGTTTCCCCCAAAATACGACAGGGTCTTATTTTCTTTTTACCTACAAAATAGGGCTTGGGCTTTATGATGGGGGGGGAGGGTCTATTGTTTTGGGGTTTCTGGGCAGCTGCTCTCTTGCGAACGGGCTCCCAAAGAGCCGGGCACAACCTCAAGGGCCGAATGGCTGTGTTGCAGCGCAACACAACAGCCATGAAGCGACCACGCTCACGAGCAGCCACCCGGCAAACCCCCTTTGCAGCAGGGCACAGCACCATTCAGTGACCATGGGATATCGCCAAGCTGCGTGAGCGTTTGTTTGCTGCTGCCCTGCTCCCGCGGCTTGGTGTCTTCCAAATGTCAGTGAATGGTACTCTGCATGGCTGGAGAGGGGGGGTTGCGTGAGCGGCTGTTCCGCTCTCACTCACCCGCCTCCCAGCCTCATGATGCATGGCCCAGCTCTCACTAGGAAGCCAGGGCACCTCCACCGCCACCGTCATCCCAGCCTGGCTTTTTCCACGGCTTCCAACTTGAGTCTTTCAGCAGTGGCTGCTCTGGGCACACACTCTATGCTTGTAGGCCAGCTGCCTGCAGAGCATACAACCATAGAGCGTGCGCCCAGAAAGGAGGTTTGCCAGGTGGCTGCTCATGAATGTGGTCGCTTCATGGCAGTCATTCACCCATGAGGTTATGCCCGGCTCTTTGGGAGCCCATTTGCAAGAGAGATGCTGCCTGGCAACCCCCCTCTTCATCTGGGCACAGCGCTGCTCACCAACCTAGCAGTATCCTGAAGGCGCCAAGCAATGCCATCACCTTTGCTTCCCCCCAGGTTCCCGCAGCTTGGCACCTTTGGGATACTGCTAGGTTGGTGAGCGGCACTCTGCCTGGCCGGAGGTGGGGTGTTGTCCAGGGGGCTTATATGCGGGGGGGGGGGGCGCTTATATTTTTTCCCACCAGAAAAATGTGGCATGGCTGCATTATGAGGACATGTTGTATTTTTGGGGAAAGACAGTAGAACTCTTGATTCCATATCAACAAATGTAAATACTTGAAAAGTATTGAAAGTAATCCTCAGTGGTGGAGACCTTACTGCCCACCAGGTATTGTTAGAACATCCAGCAGCTGAAGCTAGCATAGCTAACAGAGGAGGGAATTAATGCTGAGAAACATCTGGACAGCCTCATATTTTAAGTATGAAAAATATTAATTTATTATATAGACTATAGGCACCCAAATTAACAAAAATATTGTATAAATGGAGTATAAAAATGCAAAACAATTTTTCTGGGAAATTGCCTACTATTCTGATATAGTGGCAAATAACAAATTCCCTAGGACTCATTCATTTTTAGAAATTTCACACACAAAAATTAGCTTTTGAGATTCCAGACATTGGCTAGAGCAATGGTCAGAATCTCAGTTTGATTTCCCTTAGTGTCCACATTTTCTGTCATTAGAAACAAAGATTTTCAAGCTGTATATTTTGGACTCCGTGCTGGACTTTCCTCTATCCATGAAGTGGACGTGGTGCAGGGTGGGGGTGGGGAGAGAAGAAAAGAAGAGGATCGTTTGTAGGTGTTAAGTCTATCTTGAGAAGTTTAATTTCAGTTTCATTAACTTTGCCATCTGCTTTATCTCAGAATCACAGGACAGTAGCAGCTGGAGATCTTACCATTTCAGGCCATGCTGTTAAAGGTAGACTTGTTATATAATAAAATTAACACCATTTAATTAAGGACGGGGCCTTTGACTTTGTGGATTTGAATGGGAATCTGATGACCTTCCTCAACTGCACAGTTCTGTACACAATATAACAGGACCAGGATGGTGCTGCAATTAGGTTTTCACATGTTTCTGTGTCTTGAGGGAGGAGGAGAATCTGCTGTGTGTTGAAGCTCGGTCTTTCCTCTTTCAGTCTATCCGATTCTTTGAAAAACAGCCTGCGTAAGCAGATAGAAATCCTAAATTTCATTAAGCATTTCCCGTTTCGTCATTTGATGTCGCCCTTCAAGGAAGGAATAGAATTGTACTCTCACTTGAAGAGAAGTCCTGAGTAGCAGCTGCAATGGGATCATATTTACCCTGAGTTAATTGCATGGAATACATGAATTATTTACTTCATACGTTTGTTAGGAGGCTAAGTGGAATGCAGAGTCATGTGAAAAAAAGAATCAAAATGTATTTAGAATTAATAGATTGCAGTCTAAATAAGCTTTTTGGAGAGGAAACCTGAAAACACCCAGCAGAATGTGATTTTCATTAAATTTAGATTATCTTGTAGACCTCTACTCTGCTTGCTTGCTATCAGCTGCCATAGTAACAGGGAGGATGGGGGCTTCTGCTTTTTGGGAGGGGAATTTCTGGTGCTGGAGGAGTATCATGAGGGTAGTTATGTTCTCACCATCTTCTGCGCATGCTGATAGCTTGTGTTTAGGTTTGGTCAAGGTCAACCATCTCTGCATACCAACGGAATGAGGCCAATGGAAGATGCACCCCACATGACACCTTTGGAAGTTGCAGGTTGGACACTGGTAACTGGGGGAGGGGTTCCTGGGTAAATTGAGTTGGGGGTTGTCTTTCTTGGATTCTGAAGGAGGCACAACTGACGTTAAGCAAGATCTCACTTCACACCCATCCCAGAGTTCATAGCTTTGGGTGTGGAGGGGGGCATCAACATGTCAAACCCCCCACAGTGACCAGGAGCTGCTGGATCCTCCTTTCCTTTGGAAACAGAATGGATGGCTGAACTGAATCTGGAAGAGAAATCAGCCCGGCCCAGATGGTCGCCGGGAGTGGGACAGATGAGTGTCCCTGAGGAGATGCTGAAGGAGGATCCTGAAGGAGGCACACCTGACATATGTCGACATTGAAATAGCAGGTAGTAGTGCTTTGTCATGGTGCCATGTTTTCTTAAAAGTGTGTTCTACCATGTTCAGTGAAGCTGAAAAGTACATTCTACTATGAACTGTATATTCTACTGTGAATATATTGAAAAGTGTATTCTGCTATGTTCCAGGAAATTTCTACCAGAAAGTACTGTAAGTAGTTTAAGTGTTGTTTTTCTTTATTTTTCTTCTATATAAATTAAATGTCATCTTGCTCTGTCACCATAATTTAATATTATTATACACAATGCTTCAACAGTTACCACCCAAATGTCCAGAAAGAAGTCTACAAGTAGACTGTTTTTTTTACTCAAGTTTATCTCAAAATAAGATTTAGAAAGATTTTCTGTTTCATTTTATCTTTAAAAATATTCGTCCATCTTAGAAAAATCCAATGTTAACTAACAAAGCTAAAAGGTTCAAGAGTTTCATTCTGTAGATTCATAGAGATTTACCATGATAGATATTATATTAATTTGAGAGAGATTCTTGCTGGTTGCTTCAGCTGACCCGATTTCTTTTCTAAATGTAGTGAACTGTGTAGGAACATCTCCCATGAAGTGAAAAATCAAAGAAAACATATTTTTTTCAAAGTTTGACTTAGTGCATGTTGGGCTTCTGCTGTTTTGAAAATCTGAAGAATTCCAAGTGAAGCAGAATAAAGGTAAATCACACCAGTACTACTTCCACTCTCCAATGTCATTAAAGCATTTTGAAGATGATGATCTTCTTTAAACCTGCTAACCTTTCAAATCTTTTTCTCATGCTGAGCTGCCTCTGCTTTTGCAATAACACCCACTCACCCTCCAAATTAATAATCCTAATAATTACTATAATCCTATCAGAAAAACTGAAGAGGCCTCAAACTATTTTTTCCTCCTTCAAGACCTAAAGTCTAGGAAGTTGGAAGCATGGTATGGTAGCAGTTTTTGCAAATAAGAAAACAAAATATCCACAAATTCCACAGATCTGTAGTGCTAGGGAGGGAGGAAGAATTTTGTTTACTCTGCTTTCAAATATACTTCCATTGAGTCAGAAAGAGAACTTAATCAGTGTTGTGGTCCCACTATAGATGAGCTGCTGTCAAAATGGTGTAGAGTCCTCATTTATACTTCATTTCAATCCGTTTGATTCTCAGAAGCTAATGTTGTAGAAAACAAATTTAAAATATCTATAGTAAGGATTAAAAATTTAAAACAAACTTGGATACCCTCAGGAGCACCAAGCAGATTAAAATGCTCTCCAGAACATCTTCAACGTTTCCCTTGGATGCGCTTGGATTTGTACAGGAAGACTCTTCCAGAGAATTAGTGCCAATGAAAGGCACTATTTCCTTCTTTTAGCTCCTCTTATTTCTCAATGGTGGAGCATTTAGGCAGCTCCATGTAAAAATGCATCGCAGTAATTTAACCAGGAGGCAGGAGGTACAGTTGCACCTGGCAGGGTTGAAGCTTCTATTTAACCAACGGAACAACTTCCCTTCAGAGGTTGTGGGAACTTCATCGCTGGAAGCTTTCAAGAAGAGACTGGATTGTCATCTGTCAGAAATGGCGCAAGGGTGGCTGCTTGGGTGGGGGTTGGACTAGTTGACTGACAGGGTCCCTTCCAACAATGTTATTTTGTTACTATATTAGTCAAAGCTCGCCATGACTTCTATCTTCAGCACCAAAAGGAGCCAAGAGTCCAGGACTCCCAGATAGCGAGTCTCTGCCTTGGGAGTAGCACCTGCTTCTTCAGAAATAATGCCGACATCAGTGGAAAATCTCAATAAATAAATTGTTCTTCCATCTGTTGGGGTCCAGCTTCAACCTGTTCTGTTCCATCTAAACTCTAACCTTCCAGGCACCCCGATGAGACTTCAAGAGCATCTTCTCTACAGCCTGCCATGGGGATGTACAATTGAATATTATTAACATATGAATAATATCACCCTGCAAACTACTGAATGTGTGGATTCACTGACTTTGTACAGTTCTCATGTATAAATAATATAATTTAACTAATATTTTGGATCAGTTTTAGCCTACAGAACATTTTCTCTATCAGGGAGAAGTTTGGGATATTCTTACCTAACTGGAAGTTGTCCAGAAATTATTCAATTTAGCTTATTTTTATAATTAAACTTACAAAGGTTCTTATCTATATAAATAAACGGATTAATTGAAGGCTTCGTTGATTTATCTTTCAATGATGTGAGATAGCTCACGTAGAGAAGTATAGATAAAGAAAAAAGTACCTCTTTTTTGTCAGAAATCTGAGGCTGCTCTGAAATTAAAGAATAGATGATTCAGAACAGATGAAAAGAAGTATGTCTTTGCACAGTGCTTCGATAAATAATGGATTTAACTTCTATACTGATGGACACAAAGTTGAATGAGTTGACAAGGGAATGAAACGTTTTAACTGAGAATAAATCTAATGATGGCTACTACTGATGATGGTCAGAGGTTACAGCTGCCGTGAAAAAGGCAGTACCAGGTTTTTATAAGCAAAGCAAAAGCTTATTAGTTGCTTCTTACTGTTGGACTGTCCATAGGTGGTCAATTGGCCATTGTGGGAACTAAATAGGCCCTTGTACTGATCTAGCATTGCTTTTTGCATTTGTTGCTACAAGATTCCCAGGATAATTTCAATTTTTACTTAAAGGACCATGAAATTATATCCGCAACAGCAATATTGCCAACAGAAGGGAGGTTAACTGGAAAATGTTTGTGGAAATGTACACTTGCATTAGTAAATTGCAGAATGCACTACTGCAATTACACAATACACTATTACAACAAGCTTTGCTGTATGCTTTTCATAATTTTGATCTCTTGGAACTAGAAGGGGAGCATTGGCAAGTGGCTTCTTGTTTGCATTAACCACAGAAATTATTTCTCTGATATGTGTATGCTGCCCATTGTAATGTAAATAAATACATTACAAAGTCATCTTATATGAATATTATATTCCTCAGATATTATACAAGCACATTCTATTTCATTGGGAGAGTTTAACTATTCACCAATTCTTATTTAAATCTAATGTGTTCTAAAACTGTGTTTCTATTAAGAAACTTAAATTTTTGGAATGTATTTTGCAGACTCCTGAGAGAAGCTGGGTTGTCTAAATTTGTGTATTCCTGTCACGATGACTCAATCTTATTGCTCATAGCATGTAAAAGAATAATTGGAGAATTGACCAAGTCAGGAACTTCCTATTTGAGATCTAGCCTCTGACTCCAAATAAACTACATTCTGTCAGCCAGTTGTATGGTTTTGGGAAGGGGAGACAATGATTCCAGCTTCATTCAATAAATAATGGATTCAACTTCCATACTGATGGACACGAAGTTGAATGACTTGACAAGGGAACAAAACATGTTAACTGAGGATAAATCTAGTGATGACTACTAGTGATAATGGCCAAGGTTAGCTGCAGTGAAAAGGCAGTACCAGAAGTTTTTTGAACAAACAGATGTTTGTTGTGCACATTGTTGAATGCATTATAATTGGGCAGAAGTAGAGCAGATCAGATGATTTATCAATTTAGCCCAATATTATCTACTCTGAATAGAATCTTGACAACCAATGTCTAGATTCAGGTAAAGAAACATCTGTTATTTAAAACATTTTAGTTGGAGATTGAGCTTTAATACTTTTCCATGAAAGTCAGGCACTCTCCAATTGAACAACAAACCCAACACCTAGAAAACCATACCTATTTGTCTTTATTCATATTTTTTTTCCTCCCATGCTGTCCCATGACACAACAGGGACCTGTTTACTTTTATTGACACCTCCGCTATCACGAAGGTTATTTAGAGGTACCATTCTCTGGCACAATCACGCCCCATAATTTGGGTACTTATATGAGCATTGCCCCTCCTGAACAGCAGCCATCCGATGCTAGAATAACAGCTCATTTCCATTCCTGGTCAGAGTTCTGGGTCCCATTCATCAAATCTCAGAAGGCAACATTGTGTTACTTTTCTAATAAAGTATGAATTCACATACAGCAGAATACAAAATATCTAGTTTTTCATTTGTTGGTTCATAGAATTTTTGCTAGGTCTTCGTTCCCAGGATTCCTTTATATTGCTGAATAGTTTGACTGACAAGTGCTGATTGCTCTTTGGTAAATGCTTGTAAGAACCTTGTAGACAGGCTCATCTTTCTTATTCTTTACGATCTGACAAAAAGCAGAGGTTCAAAATCTGTAGTCCAGAATCCCCCCAAAAGGTTAAGGAAACCCTTTCAAACATTGTCTCTGCAGTTTATTCTTTCAGTACCAATTATGTGGAAAGTTCTTACATTTTTAAAATACAACATTCAATAAATATACGTTTAACTACAATTCACACTGGATTAAATTCAAAGTTCTCATATGACCCCATCCACTTTTTAAAGTATGTGTGGCTCTTGGTTAAAATCAGCATGCTCTCCAATGTAAAAAAAAGTTTCCCTTTCCTCCTAGGTAGATCAGACAATAGGATTTAGAGGGCAAAGAAATGTCAGGAACGTCCCAAAATTAAAATAAGTGACGTGTTTTTCTTAATTTGAAGCACCTTCATTCTTGGTCACATCAGGTCAGACCCAGGTCAGCCTGTGAATGCCAGGACCCTGTAGTGTTGTGCCTGGTTGAAACACCTTTGTGAAGAATTACAGTGCCCCTCTCTTATCCACTTCTTTACCCACCTTCTCCACCATCCTCATCCCCATTCTCATCATATGAATTCACCAGCTACTTAGCAGCCTTTCTATAAATCCTCCTGATCACTGGGGAAAAAAACTGGGATACATTTGGGATCAATGTTACTGTGGAGAAGATTGAAAGAGATTTACTGCCCTCTTTTCGGAACCTGTGTGATTTCAAGAGGTGGAAACTGAAGGGCGCCTCATTTGCACAATACCTGTCTAGCAATAGCAATAGCAGTTAGACTTATATACCGCTTCATAGGGCTTTACAGAGTCAGCATATCTCCCCAACAATCCGGGTCCTCATTTTACCCACCTCGGAAGGATGGGAGGCTGAGTCAACCCTGAGCCGGTGAGATTTGAACCGCTGAACTGCTGATCTAGCAGTAGCCTGCAGTGCTGCATTTAACCACTGCGCCACCTCGGCTCTCTAGGAGATCAGCTACACCATAGATGCAAGAAGGAACAATCTGTTCATGGCTAAAATTAGTTAATTGGGATATTTAACTGGATTTTTTTCTGTATGTTTACCATGTTAAGTATCCCCATTCCAGTTAACCATATGCTGTGTGAAGAGGGCCATTGACTGAAGATACGTCTAAGTGAATTGGAGTATTTTCTTGTAATACAGCAAAACACAGCAAAAGTACAACACATTCCAATATTTGGCAGTCTAATATTTGACAGCTATACTGCTAAATATGTTGATGAAGTACAATTCTTTTAATAAAAAGTAATAGTAAAAAGAGAAATGCACCCAGTTCACTTCAAGGAAAGTGAGCTGACAACACTTCTGCTAAAGATCCCATTGGACCAGTGAGGAAGTTAGCTGCAGAACTGAGGTGACTGGGGTTGAGGTCACAAAACAATTAAAAGGATTTAAAATAAAATTATCACAGCATTGTAATGCTTTTGGATAACTTTTCCTGTTTTTTACTGGCTAGGTCCTTGCTGCTATAATTTCCTTTTCCATTCTACACTTAGAAAATGTCCAGTGCTATATCATAACTGTTCCTAATTATTCCTCTAAGTGAGAGATAGAGAGCTTTTCTCTCTGTGGCTTCAGCTAGAAGATTTCCATGGATAAACAGACCGAAATTGAAGTCTTCCTAGACTTCATCCCCTTCCTCCTCTTTGGTCATAAATGATGGCCTGATTCCACCCTCCTCCCCCCAAGAACATTTAACATGTTCCTGATTTGCTTGTTCCGGATCAGTTAAAAAGAAAACATCAGTTTTACCCTTGTTTCTGTCCTTGGATTAAAAAAAGAAAAGCCACAGATTACTTTTCACTTAATTTTTCCAAACAAAAATGAAATAAAGAATAAAAAGGAGCCAAGGTCTTTGAGACCCCACTGTTTCCTCAATAGACTGAGAAGAAGGAGAGGGGGATTCCACACAGTTTAGTTATTTCATCAGTGAACAAGCTTTTAAGATCTCACTTCTTAACTTCTTTAAAAACATTGTTGTGAAAAGCAAGGAATGATGACTGGAGGGGAAGGCAATGTCTCTGTCCCACCGTATACTAACCAAATATAGAGGAGACATTGGCCTGAAATAAAGTGAAGCAGATAAACTATGCAGCAGCCACCGGGGTTAGCATAAGCCAAAAGTCAGGCTTCTTTTGGTGTGTGTCAGAAAAGGACTGTCAGAGGTTGCTGCCTTTCTGATGAACCAGGGCAGTTTGAGGATAACCTCGTGCATTTTTGTTGCTGAGAATTGGCCTGAAGCCAATACTTGCACTGGTAATGAAGATAAACCAAAAGTACGTGGCCCTTTGGAGCGGGGAAAAGCTATAGCCATATTCAGGAAAAGGAAGGAAGGAAAGGAACAGTTCTTATTGTATTAGCACCACCAAAGCATCTTCAGAGTTTCTTCCTCTTGACTTAGAAATTCTCTGGATTTTTCAAGAAGGTTGGTGGGAAATGACAAAGCTTTGTGAGTCTGTGCGCTGTCCTGATCATTCATTCTCTCTCACACACATAATGGAGGTTTAGGGGGTTTATTAATATTCCCCAGCAATTCCCTTCATCAAAAACCGAGAACTGTCCCAGTGATCTGAAGCAGACGAATCCTAGTCCACAGAGCGATGTCCAATGAGTCCACAAGGCACTCGAGAGTTTCCCAAACAAGATAAACCCACCCCCCCCAAAAAATAAATCCACAACACAAGAGGGTTCATGAGACAAAAAAAGTCCAGCGTTCACAAGGAACGATCCAAGTCAAGGGACGGCATCAATCCAAACCAAGGCAGGAACCACAACGTCCAAGACAAATGCAGCCAGGAAAGGAACATGTTGCTTCTAGAATCACCTCCACCTGTCTAGTTCACTAAATGGACAGTTTTTGGTGCAGCCCATCAAGAAGGGCAAGGCTGCCTCCTCTGCCCTACATATTCTGGGATCAGGCGCAGAAGACAGTTCATATTCTGCATCGCTGACCGGCTGCACCTCTGTGTTTTCCCCATCTGAAGCCTCAGGGCTTCCTCCTGCTACAGATGTGCTTCAGCTGCTGCAATTGGTTCATCCTCCTCTGGACTGACATCTGGAGAGGCAGAAGCATCTGGGGGAGTCATCATACTCTACTTGGGCTGCTAGTTTATCTTGGTATTTGACAAATTATGGCTTTTTGGAGAGGGCGGATATAGAGTTTCAGCCCACCAACACAGAAAAGGCTACCTGGATTATTATTTTTTAAAAAGGCAGGGTGGCGGAATGGCCTTGTATGATTAACCTTTTAGATGGTAATAGAGTCTTAAATAGTTTTGATTCATTTTTCCAGTCACAGAATTATTGCAATTTGTTGACAACTTAGAGCTGTCACTGCAAAATATATAACCAGAAATTGACCAAATAACGAAACCAATTTTTGTTGATTTTGAAATTATTACCACAACATAATTGCATGCATATGATGTCATGTTTGTATTTATTTAATATATCTATGCATGTATCCATACTTGTAAGTATTTTTCTTATTGCATGCTTTTAAATGCAGTGTCCTTCCTTATAGGACGCAGTGGCCCCAGTGGCTAAGACGTTAAGCTTGTTAATCAGAAAGGTCAGCAGTTTGGCAGTTCGAATCCCTAGAGCTGCATAATGGAGTGAGCTCCCATTACTTCTCCCAGCTTCTGCAAAGCTAGCAGTTCAAAAGCAGGTAAAACTGCAAGTAGAAAAATATGGATCACATTTGGTGGGAAGGTAACAGTGTTCCATGTGCCTTCGGTGTTTAATCATGGCAGCCATAGGACCACAGAGACTTAAGGCGGCGGTGGTGAGGCCCCTCCTGAAGAAACCGTCTTTGGATCCAGCAGTTCTTAACAACTATCGTCCAGTCTCCAACCTCCCCTTTCTGGGGAAGGTTGTTGAGAAGGTGGTGGCCTTACAGCTTCAGCGTACCTTGGAGGAAGCTAACTATCTTGACCCCTTCCAGTCTGGCTTCAGGCCCGGTTACAGCACTGAAACCGCTTTGGTCGCATTGACCGATGATCTCTGGAGAGCCAGAGATGGAGGCCACGCGTCCATCCTGGTTCTCCTCGACCTCTCAGCGGCTTTCGATACCATCGACCATGGTATCCTTCTGCGACGACTGCGGGAGGTGGGGGTGGGCGGCACTGTTCTACAGTGGTTCTCCTCCTACCTCTCGGACAGGTCGCAGTCGGTGTTGGTGGGGAGGGAGAGATCGTCCCCGAGGCCCCTAACCTATGGGGTGCCGCAGGGCTCGGTTCTGTCCCCCCTACTATTCAACATATACATGAAACCGCTGGGCGAGATTATTCGGAGGCACGGGATTAAGTACCATCAATATGCGGACGATACGCAGTTGTATCTGTCCGCCCCGTGCCAACTCAATGAAGCGGTGGACGTGATGAACCGGGGCCTTGAGGCTGTTAAAGACTGGATGAGAGCTAACAAACTGGTACTCAACCCGGAAAAGACCGAGTGGCTGTTGTGTTTTCCTCCCAAAAATTTGGCTAATGTTCCAACAATCAGGCTGGGGGGGCAAAATTTACACCCCTCAGACAGGGTCCGCAACTTGGGAGTCCTCCTGGATTCACAGCTGAGTTTTGAGCATCACTTGTCGGCTGTGACCAGGGGGGCATTTGCCCAGGTTCGCCTGGTACGCCAGTTGCGGCCCTACCTGAACCGGGAGGCTCTCACAACAGTCACTCGAGCCCTTGTGACCTCTAGGCTGGAATACTGCAATGTGCTCTACATGGGGCTGCCCTTGAAGAGCATCCGACGACTTCAGCTAGTTCAGAACGCGGCCGCGCGAGTGATTATGGGCGCACCACGGTTCGCCCATATAACACCAATCCTCCGTGAGCTGCGCTGGCTACCTGTTGATCGTCGGGTGCACTTCAAGGTCCTACTTACCACCTATAAAGCGCTCCATGGTAGTGGATCTGACTATTTGAGAGACCGCCTCCTGCCAATTAGCTCCCTGCGTCCCATCAGATCGCACAGAGTAGGCCTCCTCCGAATTCCATCCGCCAGTCAGTGCCGACTGGCGACTACGCGGAGGAGAGCCTTCTCAGTTGCAGCTCCGACATTATGGAACACCCTCCCCGTGGAGATCCGTACCCTCACCACAGTCCAGGCCTTCCGCACAGCCCTGAAGACCTGGCTATCCCGTCAGGCCTGGGGATAGGATTACTCTCACCCCGCCCGAATGTTGAATGAATGTTGTGTTTTTATGGATAATTTTCTTTTATTCACGATTTTTTTTTTCCTTTAAGTCTTGTCTTGCACCCCCTTCCCCTCACTATTGTAAGCCGCCCTGAGTCCCTCCAGGGAAAAGGGCGGCATATAAATTCTTAATAAAATCAAAAAAAAAAAAATCACAGAGACGTCTTCAGACAGCGCTGGCTCTTTGGCTTTGAAAGGGAGATGAGCACTGCCCCCTAGAGACAGGAACGACTAGCACATCTGTGCGAGGGGAATCTTTACCTATCCTTCCTTATGCATTGTAGGATATAATTTGCTTCCCAAATGGGAAAAAGTGAGAAACGGATATATCTTCTCCATGAATGTGACTGTCTTTATAAATCTAATTAACCTGAGCCGAGGTGGCGCAGTGGTTAAATGCAGCACTGCAGGCTACTGCTAGATCAGCAGTTCAGCGGTTCAAATCTCACCGGCTCAGGGTTGACTCAGCCTTCCATCCTTCCGAGGTGGGTAAAATGAGGACCCAGATTGTTGGGGGCAATATGCTGACTCTCTGTAAACTGCTTAGAGAGGGCAGAAAGGCCTATGAAGCGGTATATAAGTCTAACTGCTATTGCTATTGCTAAACCTTTAAGAGCAGATTTGGAGATCGTTGCCTTTCCTAGTTTTGCCCTTGTCTTATTCAATGCCCTCATCAGAAAGCTTGCATAGCACTAAGATTCATATTGTTTCAGCCTTTAATGAAGCTTTAAAAAGTGCCATGCTGAAATTTTCATCAGCATTTAAAAATCAATCTTACTCCTACACTTACGATTTGTTTTCATTTTTCTATTTGCATTTGCTTATTCTATTGTTTGTTCATTGCCCAGAGATGTCTGCTGAGTAAGCAGCCATATCAATTTTCTAAATAAATAAATAAGATATACTTCCAATAATGCATAAAGATTTCCCTGCTATCAAATCACAGCACTTCCTATCATCATTTGCAAAACTCTACAGCTTTAGATGGAAAGAATTTAATGTCTGTTTGAATCTTTCACAGAGTAATAACATTTTATGCCACTTACTGCAAACATCTTGTAAATCACATGCTTCTGTTTTAAAAGGATTAATGTGGTTGGGAAATCAAATAAGCATCCAACATATGGAGGAGTCTCTAGTAGTGTTATAAAGAGATACTGACAAAGAATATGTCTAGCTGTTGGATGGGGGATGTGCTTAACACTTAATTAGAATATTAACCCAATGATCTAGTAACAGAGTTAAACTCCCTTTAATAAGTCTTTTTCAGCATGTTGAACAAACGATCTGCTGTTTATAAACAAGTAACGTATGTTATATTAACCTGTTTATATCTTATAGATTATTACTTATTGAATTCGTGAATACTGAATGTCACTGAACCAGTGGTTTTTACATGTATCATACTTCCTTTCTTTGAAGAAAGGGGCATCAGAGATTCATGTTTGGCAGCGTTACATTTCTAATAACATTTCTTTATATATAATAGTGTCTTGAACATTGGCCACAATGCTGTCTCTAAACTATTTACAGTCTAAAAAAAACTTTCCAATGCTGCAATTTCAGTATTTTGGCCATAGGAAAGGGATAGAGAATTTATTTTTGTTGTCCAGTTGTCAAATTCGACATAGAAGGTATATAGTTTAAATGAATAATATCCTGTAAAAATTTTAGGTTCTGTTGCACAATCATAGTTATATGATCCACTACTTTCTTCCAAAACTTAAATACAGAAACATGTTCTGAAGAAGCATTAGCCTTATTACATCTCCAGCTAAATTCTGTTTTTGGCAGTCCTTTTCTACACAAACATCATGGAGCACAATAAATTCTAAATATTACTTTTTCTTGTATAAGTTGTAATTTGAGGCCCTTTGACACCTATGGAAGTTAAGACACTCTCTCAATTTCTATACAATGTAGGAATCCACAATTCTTTTATCCACTCATTTCTTAATATCTGCATATCAACTTGATTTATTGATAAGAAATACCTACAGGAACTAATAGTAGAGAAGTTTCTTTTATTTTGTTTTAAGGGATTTAACAACCTGTTCTAGAACTTCATGGGTCTCACAATTTGAACTGCTGCTGATCCAAACAATGTTGCCATTGGGTTATTTCTGGTAAATGATATTTATCTCTTAACATAGAGTATGTTAAATATCAATCTTCATCATTGTCAGTTGGTCCAAAATCAATATCTCTGTTTCCATCCAATTTTTCTACATCAGCACTCTTTTCCCCCCCAATTTTCAAAGTTGAGTTTTCCCATATGGTCAATTTAGCATGGAAAAAATAATCTTTTTTTATTCTATTTCTTACCTTTCTAACTGGCATATTTTTTTCCCCAAATATACCAGAGTTCTAGTGTTTTTGTATCCTAACCCTGCCCATGTGAAAACCAAATCCTCCATCATTAGTTGATAATTGCTTTTTTTTTCCTCCTAAAAATATGCTTGCAATTGAACCCATAATTTCTAAACAAATAACTTATTTTCTGTAAAGGTAACTATTTTTTTCTATCTGATAGGGGGTAGAGATGTATAACTGGGTATCATCTCTATCCAGAATGACCAACTAGGCATATACTGGAAACCACAAACATAGCATCAGTACATTAATTCCTTTCCATTAATGATAACACATAGACAACATATTATCTCCACTGTTGATATCAACATTTGCTATTCAAAGCCGCATCCTTTATAAAAGTTTGCATGGGAAGTAATGTTTTTGTTTAGATCTTATTTCCTAGAGCAGTGAAATAATAGGATTCCAAAGCCCTGACCTTCAATTCTCCTCATTTAGAAATGGCACCTTTTGCATTCTTGCCCAGAAGCGTGTCTGAGCTTGAAAAAGTAATAGCTGTTATTAATAACTGAGCCCACTTGTGAATAGAAATGCTTAAATGCTCTGTAGGTAAATTGAAATGGTTAGAATGTTATGCTGGAGACATTGTAATTCAGGGGTGGGATTGGGGTGAGCATTAGGAGGAGGAGCCCACTTTTCTCTTAGTGGAAGGAGAAGAAATGGAATAAGCATGCAGACTTGAACAACTAGAGTTTGAAGACACAGAGAGAGGCTGGAGAAATCAAGAAGAGGAGCGTATGAGATGGCAATTCATAACTGGGTATCATTTGCAGGTTAGTGATACCTCATCCTATGCTGACTGATGAATTCACCAAGTTTTTTTTTCCCCATGTAGTTATTCAACAATAGAAAAAGGGGCTGAATATTAGCAAAATTCAATGGGTATTTGAAGGTCTAACAAATCTGGAAGTATCCTATGTGTAACCTTTATGCGTAGCTGGCTCTCATTCTGAGACTTGCAGCATCTTGATGCTACAGCCAAAAGAACATTTGCACAATCGCCCTTTGTCACCAGTTACGACCGTTTTCTTGATCAGGAAGCTTTTTGTGTGGACAGAAGCTGATGCCCTCATAACCTTGTGGCTGAATTAGTGTCACGTGTTCTACATGAAGCTGCCTTGGTGCATCATACAAATGCCAATGTAATTAACGCCAAACTGAAATTCCACCATGCAACACTGTTGCTTTGGGAACTAGACTGACTGCCAATTAGATGCTGGATTCAATTCAAGGTGCTGCTTGTTACCCATTGTGGCTTGCGATACCTCGGAGGTTGCCTTCCTGGATTGAATAGGCCAGTCAGTGAGATCAAGAAAAATAGGTTTGCTGAGACTCTTTTCATTGAAGAAATGGCATCCACAGAGACCCTGCGGTGACTCTCCTCTATGATGGTGCCCCTCCCCCTTTTTTGTAACAGCCTACTGATAAATATGCAGTCCTTGATGGCTGCAAGTACTTGGGACTCCAGGACAGCATTTGGGAATGATGAAGTTTAGTCTACCACAAGGGGTAGTAATACTGTCTTTGTACATTGATTAATTGGCATAAATTTATTCTGTTTTACTTGATGCACATTGTTTCCAAATGACTCTGAGTAGCACACAATACATCAACGATATAAAATCCATGTATCAAAAAGATAGGCAACCAGAGACACGATAAAGAAAGGAGAAAAAGATGGTGAGTCTGACAAATTCCAAAACACCCACCACTAATTAAAATCCACCAAAGGTGACATCAACCAACCTAGCCCAAGGCTTGAGAGAACATTGAGATATTGAGAGTATCAGTACTGACGTGATGCTGACCCCAGGCAGAACATAACTTGGATGAGGCTTATAAAAAGACTTATATTTTCAGATGATACACAAATAATGGGAAGACATTATTCAGAGAAGAGCATTAAGACTGATGAGGGTTTTTTGACAAGCTAGATCAACAAGCAAAAATCAATAAAATTAATTCCAATTGAGACAAATACAAAATTCTTGTTTGTGAGGTTAAAACAGATGCATAAGATGAAATCAAAGTCAAAGGGTGGGAGCCACACTGGGCCACAGCACTTGTTAAAGGGGGTTGAATGTCTTAGATCTCACCAGCTGAGCACGAGCCGTTCGACTGATGCAGCTACAAGACAAAGGGAAATCCATACATAGGTTGGAGCAACAGAAATTAAGATAAAGTAGAAGCCGTTGCTTCTGTCTCTTCTGTATTGAGAAAGCAACGTTACAATATTGTGTTCAATTCTGGGTGCCACATTTGAGGAAGGACAAATGGGAAAACGTCCAGAAGAAAGCAACTATGATGATAAAGGATCTGGGGAAAGAGGAAGGAAAGGGACAAAAATGATAATAAGCAATTGGTGGCATTCGGTATGTTTCCCTTGGAGAAAAGACTGCAAGGATACATGTTCACATTCTCCCCAGCATCACCGGGTGACCGAGTGGCACTGGATGGTTCCTGACCTGGGTTTTGGGGCAACCCCTGGGCATTGTCCTCTGGCTCTTACAATGCTGTTGCCACCGTTCCCTCTGCCGGGCGTGTTGCCTACATCCATGCCGCCATCGCCTCAGGTCCCAGTAGTCATTCCACCTGTTCCCTCAGATGCACCAGAAGCATTTGCAGCCGTGTCTGCCCAGCCCACCTCCCCCATCGCAGCTTCTTCTTCTTCTGGCTGCTCCAGCATCCCAGCCAAAAGCGGGATGCTGTTGGAGGAACTGCTGACAGGGAGGCGAGCTACCCGCATAAAGACACCGCCAAGGGCCTGGCAGAATATATCCCGGACTGTGGCAACGCTCCGGACTGTCGATCCTCATCAGAGCCGTGGGCTGGAGCTTTGCAAGAAGCCTGCTTGGGCAGGGGGGGGGGGAGAAGCCTGTGACCACCCATTCTCACCACTGCCACCCCTTTGTCCCTGGTACTGGGATGCCGCTGAGAGCCTGGCAGAATATATCCTGGCTGGAAGAAGCAGCGCAACAGCGCCGCGATTGGGGGTGAAGGGGTGGCGATGGTGAGGATGGGCGGGGCCAGGCTTTCCTCCCTCCCCCTCCACCCGGGCAGGCTTCTTGCCCAGCTCCAGCCCACGGCTCTGATGAGGATCTGCGGTCCGGAGTGCTGCCGCTTCCAGCCGGGATATATTCTGCCAGGCCCTCGGTGGCGGTCGCCCATTTTCGCCACCACCACCCCCCCCTTTGCCCCTCTGGTAACGGTGACTGTTGTGCTGTTCCTTCCAGCCACTGGAGGAGCTGCCGGCAGGGAGGCTAGCTACCTGCAGAAAGACGCCACTGAAGGCCTGGCTTGCTAACGTGGGAGCAGTTTCACAGCCCAAGAGCCAGCGCTGTCCGAAGACGTCTCCGTGGTCAGGTGGCCGGCATGACTAAACACGGAACGGTGCACGGAGCGCTGTTCCCTTCCCACCAAAGCTGGTTCCTCTTTTTTCTACTTTCATTTTTACATGCTTTTCAAACTGCTAGCTTGGCAGAAGCTGGGCCAAGTAACGGGAGCTCATCTAATTACCTAAAAAAGAGCTCCCCAATTTTAGCCTTAATAGCCTCTGACAGTAATACAAGTTGCCACTTAATATTAAAGTTAGGCCGATGCCATAGCCAATATAAAGATGTGGCATAAAGTGAAGAAAGGATTGATGGCTCAGGAGCAGAAACCCAGCTATTGTTTGTTTATATTAATTTATATATGACCTCCTATCTCACAAAAGTGATCTGGGCAGCTGGCAAAGGTTTGAAAATACAATATAAGTACAATATAAAAAGGTACATTTCAGGACCAGCTGAAACACAAAGTGGCTGCCAAAATGCCATTCACCAATAATTTGGACTCCATTGTTCTCCTGCCCCCTTGCCTGGGAAACCAGCCAATCTTTCCAAGGCATTTTGAAAGGTGAGTGGAGATGAGGCCGGCCTGATCTCAGGCAGCATTCAGTGTCCCTCCCTTAAGCATGGAAACTAACTGGGTGACCTTGGTCCTCCTTGGCCCAGTTGCTGCTCCTCAGCACTGGAATCTATGAAAAGACAGTTGAAGAATTGGAACTTAGATCCATTTAACTTCCCCCTTTAGGAAAAGAGACCAATCTCAAAAGAGGCAAATCAAATCAAATCTTTACTTTGTGCTTATTTACTATTAAGCATAATACTTTTATACCACATTGATCAAAAAGGCTGGTAGCTTACACAGAAAAGGTACGTGGTAAAACATTCAAAATAAAAAATTTAAGCAACCATTAAAATAATGCAGGGGATGTCGTATTAGTGAAGAGAAGTGTGAGATGTGCCAATCCATAAAAGGCTTAAATTGTATACAGAAACAATTGACAGCCAATGCTGTATCTATAAACTGATGTAATATGTTCCCAATCTCAAGAGCTTGAAAAGATACAAGCTGCTGCGTTTTGGATCGCACATAGTTTATTCTGTAAGTGGACTCCCAAAGAGAATACATGTCATAGCTTAAAGGGTAGTGATGAGGACATGAATGACTGTAGCTATGTCCTTTTGTCCCAGGGAAGAGTATAGCTGGTATATCATCCAATGTGAGGCCTGTGTCCTTTGGATCCAGTAGGAGGACCTCCAAGTCATAAATCTACTATTCAAGGTAGAACTCTGGCAGTGACACAGGATCCCCGATGGATCCGCAGCAACTCTAACCTGCCAGGGTTCAACTTCAGTCTGTTCTGCCCCATCCAGATACTGACAATGTCCAGGCACCAAGTAAGGTATTGAAATAATCACCCTTGTCACAGCCAGGATTTTAAAAAAGTACAATTGTGTGTTACCAGCAAATCCCAGCTGTCAAAAGACTCCTTCTAAAAGGCCTCCAATAGATATTGAAAAGCAAGGGAGGTAGGACTGAGCCTACAAGCCAGGGTCCATGGTGCCAATCTCTCCTCCCCCACCAACACAAATTAGAGTAAGGAAGGAGAGAAAGCCCTGCAAAGCAAAGCCTCTTAGCCCCAATCTAACAGGTGATCCAAAACTCTACTATTGTTGATCAACAGGATTGAAAGCAATTTAGTATAATATGTGCAATGATCCATGCCGACCACAAGAGGGTGCTGGTCTGCTACAAGTAATGCACTTGCCTCTAGATTATGTAAGATAATATGGTGGTCCTCCTTTAGTGGCGGTAATAATTGAGACCAGAAACTTAGTCATCAAGTGAAACCACTAATGTGCCCTTTATCTTACTTCAGCTTTCCTTTGCTTTGAATATCTGCAAAGGTTATAAATGTGAGGATTGGTCATAAAGTCAGCACCATTATAACTGTGAATGCTTGCTAAATGAGGCTTTATTTCAACTTAAAGAAGTTTAGAAAGAGCAAATTAAATGCAGTGGAGCAGCTTGACTCCATAGGAATAAAGAAAAAGGCTGACATGACAAAGAATTCTCCACTTGCAAAGAGAAAATAAACACATGAGATCATAAGGCTAGCTCTGAACTCAAATAAAGATCCCCACTATAATGCAGCTTCCTGGCTAAACGTGTTTACCCATTCCTTAGAGGAAACAGATTCCTCAAGTAAATGTTCTTTGCTTGCTTCCCTGACTTTTCCAGTTTGCTTGTTCTAAACATTAATCAGAAACTCAAGAAAACTATGTTCATTCTTTCCTTTTCCTACCTCTGGGATTCAGTTTCTCTTTCCTCCATTTCCTTCTCCAGTTCTGTCTCAAGATTTTAAAAAATAAATCAGTTTTTCTTAGCAGATAAGTAGAAGCTGAGCTCTGACTCCCCATATATGCAAACAAGGAGAGATGCAACATTTATGTTAGGAGGAAAAGGCATTGCAGTTGTAAATATTATAGATAGATGATAGATAGATAGATAGATAGATAGATAGATAGATAGATAGGTAGGTAGGTAGGTAGGTAGGTAGGTAGGTAGGTAGGTAGGTAGGTAGGTAGGTAGGTAGGTAGATAGATAGATAGATAGATAGATAGATAGATAGATAGATAGATAGATAGATAGATAGATAGATAGATAGATAGATAGATAGATAGATAGATAATGATAGATAGATAGTAGATAGATAGATAGATAGATAGATAGATAGATAGATAGATAGATAGATAGATAGATAGATAGATAGATAGATGATAGATAGATAGATAGATAGATAGATAGATAGATAGATAGATAGATAGATAGATAGATAGATAGATAATAGGTAGGTAGGTAGGTAGGTAGGTAGGCAGGCAGGCAGGCAGGCAGGCAGACATATAGATATAGATATATTATGTATGTATGTATGTATGTATATCACATAATGTATTTGGGTTGTATAAGGTGAATGCAAAAATCCATTAACATGCACTTATTGGGGAAACTTTTGGTTTGCTTGATTATTTTAAACTTGATTCCCCTGGAGGCAGGAGGGAGGACAGAATAATTAATTAGTGAATAATAATTAGTGAGCTCACGTGAAAAGGATGAGATTCAGATTTAAACAGACTCACATATTCCTGTAGTCAGCACCTGGTACCAACAGAATTAGAAGGCTGAAGGACAGCGCACTCTTGTCTCAACCATGAGCCAAAGAATCAGGTTCCGTTGGATAATATCTAAGCAATGGAGGGCCAGCATTGCTCATACTGTATTTTGCTCTTCTCATTCCTCTGGTCTTAAAATACGATCTCATTTTTCTGCCTTCACCCCCACCCACCCCAAGGGCTGGTATTCACTTACTTTCCCCACCGGTTCACAAACGGGATGTTATACAGCTGGGGCGGGTCTGTGGGGCCACCTTCAATGTCCGCTACCGATTCGGGTGAACCGGTCCGAACTGGCAGAATACCCCTCTGCCCCATCACCCATCACTCTTAGATCTTTTCCTCTTCAATTTGGGAAACCCTCTTTTTCTCTCTCTTTTGAAGTTATGTCAACTACTTGGGAGACAATGATTGTCTGAATAGAAGGATAAAATTACAGTGTGCAAGTTAGGTGCAGAAAGAAGTAAGTAAATATGACTGGAAAGTATCTGCGTAAGATAAGACATATTTTTCCAATGACAACTTTAGTACTTTTCTCACTGAAGATTTCTATCAGCACACTTGGCAGGAAAATGATGCTTCTTCATCAGATAATTGCTGTACAGATCTATCCACTACTGTTTGTGGTATGTCTCCTCCGCATTGAGGCAGGGGAATTGCTTATAACGATGAAAGACAAACAAATCTATCTCCGGGCATCCATATTGTGAGAAATAAATGCATCTTTATTTCATTATTCAAATTATAACTAGCATCATTATCCTTTGTCACTTCAAACTCATTTGACGTTTTCCGTATCCTTGTACATCTCATTGGATAAATTGCATCCTTTGAATGTTCAATAATTCTACATGTTACTTATATTTATTTTGCTTTGCAAAATTGCCCCATAATCCACATTCTTGGGGTGCCTCAAAAACACAAATCCTTAAAACTCTTTGAATTTATGAAATGAAATCGTAATTGAAGGACGTGTTGTAGCCTTTGAGTAAATTTTTGTTTTCTTCAAAATGAAAAAGATAAAATGAAGTCTGTCCTCTTGAGACTCCGAGGCTTTCTAGTAGGTTTATCTCCTTTCTGGTGAAGTCTCAAGCAGCCCAGGGCATTCTTGGCAGCCTAGGCTTCCAGTAAAACTTTTTTTAAAAAAACAAAATAAATAATGTTAATTAAATTATTAATATTGTTGTTAAAGAAGGCTTTACAAAGATTTTGACTATAGAAGAATAGAAATTGTAAAAGATTATAAAAGTGTAACGGGAGGAGATAAATGGCTCAGTGGCTAAGACGCTTACCTTGTCGATCAGAAAGGTTGGCAGTTCGATGATTTGAATCCATGGCACCATGTGACGGAGTGAGCTTGTCCCACCTTCTGCCAACCTAGCAGTTCGAAAGCATGTAAAGATGCAAGTAGAAAAATAGGGGCCACCTTTGGCATTTAGTCATGCCGGCCACATGACCATGGAGACGTCTTTGGGCACCACTGGCTCTTTGGCTTTGAAACGGAGATGAGCACCGCCCCCAAGAGTCAGGAATGACTAGCACATATGTGCAAGGGGAACCTTTACTTTGGCCTATAAAAAGGTAAAAGACTTATGTTTATATCTTCTGATTATAGAAGGGTAAAAGAAAAAGTGAAGAATAATTAAAATGCAAGAAAAAGATATCTAAAGAAGCAACTTCCAATCTTCTCGGCCACAGTTATAAACTTGGCAATTAACATCTCTACCCTCCATGTTGCATTCTGTCTTTCCACAAACTTTTTAGATCAATAAGTCTCAAAATCATCAGTTCTTATTTATCAGTTTTCAGCAAAAAAAAAGTCTATGAAGATTTCCAGTTTTCTATTAAAGTACTCTTAATCAAACAAGTCAATCTAGCCATTTATTCAAGCAGCCACTTTTATGATCTCTTCTTCCATTATTGGTCTCTATGAAGTCTTACATCTTTGCGCATATAGGAGCCTTCCTACAGTGACTGTATGTAAAACTAATCAATTATGAGATTTTTCCAGTTGAGTGTCCATAAGTCCTAATGAGATAACTTAGTTTCATCTGAATGTTAATTTTTAAAACTGTCTCCATCACCATATGGATTTGTCTGCCTATTGTCTTTTCTCTTATTTGCAAGTCAACTCAGGTTTCCAGTAAATCTCGAGGGAAGGAATCACGAGGGGATCCTTCCAAGACTCCTGGGGATCAGGAGGTAGCAGAGCATGTTAAATGTGTTAAATTATTGTAGGTGGGTTTATTCTTGGCTGCCAATCTTCGTATCTCTGCTTCTGTTTTTGTCATTTTATGCCCTTTGTCATTCGTTGCTATGTTGATGCTTTTAATTGTAATAGCTGCTCAGTCACTTTGTAAGATAAGTAGATATATGAATGTAATGTGGTCGTTGTCATCATCATCATCATCATCATCATCATCATCTAGCTTTTGGGGCTCCAGCTTGTCGATCAGAAGGGCCAGCAGTTCAGCGGTTTGAATCCCTGGTGCCGCGTAACAGAGCGAGCTCCTGTTACTTGTCCCAGCTTCTGCCAACCTAGCAGTTCGAAAGCATGTAAAAATGCAAGTAGAAAAATAATAGGAACCACTTTTGGTGGGAAGGGAACAGCATTCCGTGCGCCTTCGGCATTTAGTCATGCCAGCCACATATGACCACAGAGACATCTTCAGGCAGCGCTGGCTCTTCGGCTTTGAAATGGAGATGAGCACTGCCCCCTGGAGTCAGGAACGACTAGCACACATGTGCGAAGGGAACCTTTACCTTTACAAGATATAAAGGGAGTGCAATTCGGCTGATCCACATTGATTACTTGGTATTGATTTGCTTATAAAATAATAGTGTTAAGATCTTGCAAAACCTCATAATACCTAGTAACATCTGCATGAAAAGTGCCGGTAACATTGTTCTGGATTCGGCATGCGCTGCCATCAGCACTCTGTTTCTGTGGCTATCAGCATGCTTGATCAGAGAGCCTACTTGGTAAGCCAAGAGTATGAATAACTTCCACATGGCACCTTGCTAAATGTATTGAAATTTTAAAAAGCTCAGGAAAAGCTCCTTTCCATCATTTTTATAGGGTAAAAACAATCCCAAAGCCTGGCTCCGGAAAACTGTCTATCCGACTGGATATAACAAATCTGTGATAAGAGACGCATCTATGAATCCAAGAGAAAGATATACAGGTAAGACAATAAAGCTCCATGCAGAAATGTCTGCACCAAAATGTTTCTATAGTTGTTAAATTAAAGCCATGCATATTAGAAATAAGCACATAAAATTCCTTTTCTTCTGCATCAGGATTGAGGCATAAATTTGGACAGTCCTATTATTAAAGACATAATCATATTAAGTCTGCAAAGTCCGATTTGGTCGCTGACTTCACTGTACCCAGGAACTGTCCTTGCTAGATCCTTCCTGACTTTCAAAACAATCCTTCTTTGTTTTTTATGTCCTAAATAATAAACCAGTGTGATTTTCTGACTGCAAATGTCCAATTCCAGTCCATTCAATTGCTTCTGCCTAGGTTGCCAATGTGTAGTCGAGTCATTTCGTCTTTCACTGTGTTAAGCTTTCCCATTTTATGCTTCTTGTGTTCCAAGTTCCCAGTGATAATCTACAGATTTTCTTTTTCTGCATGGTAACATCAGCAACTAAATGTCCTTAAAGCTTTAATCCAACCATATCATAAAGTTTATTAGTGTTTCAAATATCCCAGTTCTTCCTCAGGACTGTGTCGACTGCTATCTGGCTGGAGTTATCTATCAAACATTGCGATGAAGATGCAACAAACAGCTGCTGTCTTTAGAAGTTGGTTTTTTTTAAGTTTCTTAACTCTAGGTTTCCCAGGACTGTGGATCTACTTCAAGAGCCCGTGGAATTTCCCAGTATTTCATGGGCCTCAGCACGAAACTGACTTAGCCATTTCCTCAACTAATTATTAGTGTAAAATGAATATAAAATCAGTGTGGCAAAGAAGAGAAATGCGTTGGGTTACTCAAAAGTTCCAAATGCCGTTGCAAACTCTTCCAGATCTATTGTTTCAGCCGCATTGCTGTCTGTATGAACAAACAACTCGGACAATCTTTTCAGAAACGTGACATGCCTTAAGAAAGCAACAAATCACCAGAGAGTGTTTTCTAAGTGGAAAGGCTTTTTAGAAACAACTAAGGTTGAAGGCCATCATAGCTGATCAGCATCAAGAGAAGATTGTACTGCCTCAGAGTTATAGTATTGGCAAATGTTCTAAAAAATCTCACTGTCATTGTTAGAATGCCTCCAATCTAAAACTAGTTGGTTGCACGTGCCAAGATCTGTTGTATCTGCCAAGCAATCAAAAGTTCCTTAAAACTATAAATGACTATGTTCCATGCTGTACTTAATGCATATCTTTAGACAAATCACCTCACAATAAACATGGACATGTCATTACCTTGGAAAAAGCCATTCA
This sequence comes from Thamnophis elegans, assembly GCF_009769535.1. Classification (NCBI taxonomy): domain Eukaryota; kingdom Metazoa; phylum Chordata; class Lepidosauria; order Squamata; family Natricidae; genus Thamnophis; species Thamnophis elegans. The sequence continues at coordinate 583,142 of NC_045548.1, forward strand.
AAATGAGATCATTCAGTTACCAGCAAGAAAACCAAAGGCTGTGGGAGTTATAAAGTCAGCAAAACACAAGTTTTCTATTCTGAACTGCAGATCTGACCTCAGCCATATGAATGGATAACTTTAATGGTGCATTTTCGATCAACAATAGTAGTGAAAATGTCCCTGCAATAGTGGCTGTCAAAAGTATTTTCTGGAATTTAGTGACATCCATGATACTGCAGGAGCTGGTGTGATAAATGTGCTTCTTAAAAAGCTGAAAGATACAGGAATTGCAATTGTTGACATAAGAGGTCAGGAATATACTAAACAAAAGTAAAGAAGAAAGGATAGTAGACACGTATCCCAGAATTAAACCCACAGACTCTTTTCTCCTGGCAATATTACTTATTTAGCTTGACAGACAGCGATATTGCAGCATCTAATGAGGTTCCTAAATTTTTAAATGCAATTCAAAGTATGTGTGTGTCTACTCATCGATGACGAATGTGGACGCAGCACTTGGGAAGATCATCTCTGACACTAAAAACCATCGAGTGACGCACAATGGGAAAGCTGGGTAGAGATAATAAAGCTTACGAAGTGATGTCATTGCATGGATGGATAATAGTTGCTGCTGTGAAAGATAAATGTTTGGTAGGAGCTGCTCATGGGAGACCAGTGGCAGAAAGAGGGCTGGGAGAATGTTTGGTAGGACGATGGGGGCGGGGAAACCGAATCATCAGAAACTGGGTAAAATGTCTGTGGCAATCACTGCATGCATATAAACAAAAACCCTCTAAGACTCTGTGATCTTTGTAGGCCTAGAAAATGGAACAGCTGGGCGGAACAAATTCTTAGCCACAAACCTACAAGTCAGATGAGGGATTGATAAATGTTTTAAAGCAATAAACCGACCCACCGGCCAAAACCCACTAACTGCGCCTTGAGCCTTTTGGAACCGCAGAAGTGATAGCAAGTGCTCACGGGGGCACCTGTGCATTGTGCATGCTTGCCCGCTGCATGTGCGAAATCATCCCCTCTCCCTTCCAAGCTGGGCAACAAGGCTGGGAAGGTTGGGGAACTCTCTTTTAAAGCAAACACAGAAGTTAGCAGAAGAACTTCACAATGAAACTATTTTCATACTGTTCATGATTACATGATTCATCACAGAAGACATGTTGATTATGTGGGATAAAATAATTCCATTAGAGACCTCAGGTTGAATTTTCTAGCCAGGTGCTAAATTGTACAATACACTGAATTGAAGGATGTTTCATTCAGTTTATAAGATGTAGTGGCATATTAGGATAATGCATGTAATATTCCAAAATCTCTCGCCGTACCCAAGAAGAGCTATGCCAATAATGAAGGAGAGAGAATGCTGATGCATGATATCTGTGTTTTGATTTTACTGATTGAGTTATGAACTGAAACTTTTTAATGGTACATTTTGACAAGATCAATGCCAAAAACTATTCTGAAATATTTTTGTTGCTCAGTGCATAAATGTCATCCCTGCAATAGATTTCGCCAGTGGAGACCCCAGATTCTTCAAGCTGAGGTATATGATCCATTCTCCACAATTACCCAGGAGAAGCTGATCAGCCTTGTAACGGTCTCAGTAGGGCCTCACCGGACGGGAGGTGGGAGTGTGCCCCCATGAGCACTTGCTATCACTTCTGCGGTCCCAGGAGGTAAGCGATTTGTTGGTAAATTGAGTTTGATTGTTCAATCAGATAAAATATCCATGTCTTCTATGCAAATCAGAAAAATTACATCTGCTGTTCAAATATATGGGAATTACTTTTAGAGTTCTCCGTTCTCCTTTACTGAGGTAGGTAGCAGAGCAGTGACATCAGAGGAGCATCAAAGAAAGAAGATAGACCTGAATTATTTCAAAGTTTCTGCTCAAGTAAAGGGCCATGAAAGGGATATCTTTCGAGTTTATTGCTTCAGTTAAGAAAATGTTGTATCCCAGCATCCAGAGAGAACCACAAAATGATGACTGAAGGATATATAGCAACTATAATTCAGGCAATCAAAACAGTGAAACCCCAATTTACCAACAAATAGCTTACCTCCTGTGATAATATTTCTTTCACTTATTGTAGTTAATAACTAATTATTATATATGTATTAAATTCCTATGTTTCTCCAGAAAAGTGACCCTCTTTTTTAATTGAGGGATGTGCTTGGCCTTTGACTGGCATGCCAGGGCTATGTAGTCCAAAGGATAAGATAAAAGAGGAGAGCCAGATAAAAGTTAAATTTGATTTAAATGTGATTAATTTAAAGAGTTGATACAATTAATTGCTATATCTTTCTAGATAATAATAATTTTTAGAAGCAATCTTTGGGAGACTTCATGCAGCTATCAGGCCTAAACGATTGTCCATTCCATCCAAAGTTCATTAAGTGGGGGTCGGCTCAATTGAGAGTTATTCAGAGGTGGGATTCAGCCGGTTCGGACTGGGTCGGGTCAACCAGATGCTAATTTTATATTTGGCATGCCGGACTGGTAGTTTCAGGGACTGGCCGGCCCCGACCACCCCTCCCCTCCCAGGAGTCTCCACAGGGTCCGTTTTGGATGCCAGATAAGTCCAGGGCCTGCATGGAGGCCCCGTGAGGCTGAAAAATGGGCCTTTGAGAAGTTCTGAAGTCTGGAAACAGGCCTGTTTCTGCCCTCTGGAGGGTCTTTGGAGCCTGGGGGATGCTGTTTTTCGCCCTCCTGGAGGCTCAAGGAAAACCTCTGGAGCCTTTCTGGAGGGAAAAATGGGTCTCCTGGAATGAGCCCGTTTCTGGCCTCCAGAGCACCCCTGGAGGGTGGGGGAGGTCACCCTCCCAGAGGCTCAATGGTGCAGGAGGACAGGTAGGCCACCCACCTTGGCCACGCCCCACCCAGCAACCAGTTGGAGAACCAGTTGCTAAAAAGTTTGAATCCCACCCTTGGAGTTGTTGTAGTTTTTGTCTTAGAGTGAAATCCCTGAATATCTAAAGATGTTTACACAATCTTCAGATCTGGGTCTCCTCACCCTTTCTGGAGAAAAGGGGTGGGTGGGATTCCACTGCCCAGCTCCTTGATTGGTCTCCAATTGCAAAATGCCTTTCTGAGCTTTGTTCTTAATGCAAATCCTTGCTAAATTCCCTGTTGCTTTTCATTGTGGACATGAACTGAAGGATGCAATCAGCCCTGTAACCTGATGAAAAGAATATTAACCATGATTATGACAATTCTCAGCATTTTCTTGATCACAACACAGCAGTTTAGGAACATATTAGCTCATGTTCTTTATTCAAATGCATCAAAAATTCCCATAACAGCTCTTTCTCTGCCTTATCTTCCCCCCCCCTTTTTGGTGGCATCTTGAGTCTGCAACCTGTATGGTCTTTACCCATCCTACCAAGCAGTAAGAGTGGGTCACTGAATATATATATATATATATATATATATATATATATATATATATATATATATATATATATATATATATTATATAATATATTTATTTATTTATTTATTTATTTATTTATTTATTTATTTATTTATTTATTTATTTAAAAAGTTCTCATCTTTTGGAAGCCTGTCCAACTTTACCATAGTTTCTTGAATTGAAGACATTTGTAGACCACGGGGGGGGGGGAGAGAACTGGAGACATTTGCAGTTTGGTGGTGTTAAAACAGGATAAAGAGTAATAAATAAGTTTCTGAAAACTGTGGGAATTAAAGCAAGTTTCAAAGGCAAAAGATAAAAGTGAAGCTGTGCCAAAGGAAATAAGATTCCCATTGCTCTACTTTTGCCCCAAGAAAACATGATGCACAGGTGTATATTTAGAAGGAAATGTGGCCGTCAGATGGTGGGACCCCTCAGGCGCCTCACTATAACCGGCATTATTATTAAAGGAGAGGCAACAGCTGTTTTGTGTAAAACTGCGAGATGAGGGTAGATTAAACTCCAAAGAACTGCATGGATCTCAGAGGGGCAAAAGTAGGAAGAGGCATCCTGTGCCCGAGGAAACGGCTTAGATGTGCTATTGAGCCTCTTCTAATAATATATAAAATAAAGGGAAATGCTGCAGGGGGGAAACTGAGTTTCTCTGAAGAAGAATTGATATATTGTCAGGTATTATATATATAAGGGAGAACCAGTTCAGTGTAGTAGGAAGCTACAAGGCAATTAATCAGCAGACGAGAGGTGGGATTCTGCTGGTTCAGACCGATTCGCCTGAACCCGTAGCAGAAATCCCAGGTGGGCCTTCCCACCGGCCTCAGCTCTATGCTGGCCCATTTAGGCACTTTCTTTTTTTTAGCCAAAGCGCATGTGCGGAAGGCTGAGCGCATGCACGGATGGGCACTTTCGAGTCCACATTTGTGAACTGGTAGGGAAGGTAAGTGAAGACCACTCTGAATTCGAGTCTCAGTTAAGGCACGAAGAAAGCTGGGTCACTTTTTCTCAGTACTAGGAAGAAGACAATGACAAGACAAAACGGACTTGTCTTAGTATGTTCCAGGAGTCAAGACTGACTCAAAGGCATCAAATATCAATGTTTAAATTACTGTTAAGGTTTACAGGTATAATGGTTAAGGTATCAATCTCTACCAGTGGCACTTATATTGTAGGGTTGTTGTTGTGACGATAAACTGAAGAAATAAGCTGAAGTCCCTTGAGTACATAGAAATTCCAAATGACGTTGGCCACTTGGTTTGGTCTAGAAGAAATTAGTGTCTCACTTAGATTGTGAATTTCAGCAACCATAAACTTAAGGAAGATGGTGAGGCTGAGCAACATTTTCCCAGATGCTGGGTGAGGCTGAAGCAAACGCGTGGTGGGACCAGAGCTGTTAGTGGATAAGGATGCCCATTAATTCCAAAGCAAATCTGTGTGTCATTGAGAGAGAGCTTTTATTAGTGATGTCAACTGTTCTCTTACACAAGATATTTAAAATTAGGCCAAGGGTCATATTGAATTAACTGAAAACCCCTTATAGCAAGCGAGTGCAAGGCTTGTAATCCGAACAACCGTAGGGGACCGAATTGCCTTCATCTGACTGAGAGGATGTAATGCTCATAGTCTGAGATCAGCGCTGCAACCCAAATCTTAAAACGCTGGACACTGTATTACTGACCCCAGAGCTGCTTCCAAAACTCCAAATGTTTAACATACATAGGAAACTTTAATATTCTGAGCCAATTTAGTAGTTATCTAGGCCAATATTTCTACCCACAGCTGTGATGCAGGAATATTCCGAGAACAACCTGTTGAAAACTAAATTTATACCAAATATGGATTCTGTCGCTGAGCTACCTTCCTTTCCTGCAAACAGAAAAGAGTGTGATGCACTGATAAAGTATTGGATTTCAATTTTAGAGATTTATATTCAAAGACTCATTAAATTTACTGGGTAAATTTGGAGTATCCACAATAGCTATTTGGACAAGAAAAAGAAAATTACAGAGGGAAAGCTTCAAAATGTCCATGTTAATCTTTCAACAAGATAAACATGTAATAACCTTCTCCCACCTCCGGAATGCACAAATTCCACATTCAGGACACACAATATTACAAAACAAAGTTGCTTTTATTACAAACTTCTAATTACATGACATGATGCTAAGCTGTTTCTCCCACAACGTATAATCAAATGCGCCATAAAAAGTCTGTTCCTAACAGCTTGCCAGCATCAACAAGGGGGGAGAGCAGGGCACAGTGAAATGTACGTAATACAATATGTAGGTACAAATGAAAGGGCTTCAACTTGGAAAAAAAAATACAAAAGAAGTTGGAAAGGCTGCATGGATTTCAGACCAAAACTGATTACAGAAAGTGCAGAAAACAAAAACAATAAGAATATTGTATTAATCTGATTCCTTTGGACAAATGAGGAAGAAAGAATAAAGTTTCTGGCAGCTGCTGTTTGGTCTCTATGGGTTGATTATTATTACTTTTTTACAACCGATCTGATTGGTAACGTTAGAGAAATCCAAAGAGGAAACTGGAAAGGAAACTATTCTAGATGAATAGGAAAAGTGTCCCTTGTAAAGTGTTGGGAGCATTTGTCTCCCAGCAGTTTTTCAAGTCTCTGGACCCAACCCCATGTCCTTCTGGCTGCCCGTGCCTACCAGTAACCACCATCCGGTGGGAGCGTAGGGGCTACACATGTCCAGCCACTGCGGTAGCTGCCTGGGCCAACACCCATCTGGTGGTTCTCCTCACCATCCAGAACAAACCACCAGGTGGCCACTGGGAGGCTGCTGGGACCGGTCAGCTGGGCCACGTGGGTTCGGAGGGGAATGCCTTGGCCATTTGGCACTGTCAGATTGTCGGGCACCACCGGTGAGCCACCTCCTCACTCGTGGCTCCCGCTGTATTTCCCCCCCCCCCCAAGGAATGGCAGGCAGGGGGCCGGGACTCAAAAGGTGAATTCAAGTGATCTTTAAAAAAAAAAAAGACATGGAATTTGATCAGAGTTTTTAAAATAATCAAATAATTGCATTGTGCCCACACCAGAAATCTTTACCAGTTCTTCAGAGCTAATTAATTAGACATGTTGTAATACAAAGACATACTGGCCATTATAGTTCTAGAAAGAGGAATGGAATTACTGAAAAAAAGTTAAACAGTTTGCAAAATCCTTTGGGGAATTCGGGTCAATTAAATCAATTTTAAATTGCAATGACAAATGGACAATTATCTTTTTTTTTAAAAAGGGAGAAATTTAACTGAAGTTCTGATGTATGTCAACATGTTAACAGCCCAGTCAGTCACATTCTTGCAATTAACTCTTAAGTCCTTCTAATTTGAAAGAAGAAGGAAAATTAAAGGTATTCATTTGGAGCGAATGCTTTGTGCATATTAAGCAATAATGATACAAAATGCCTCTTGTAGTACAATGTATTCTTAGTTATGGGTAAGGAAAAAAGTTACCCAAATTCAGCAGAGACTAAATTTGCTCAACCCCTCCCAGTAGACTTTGACATTCAAATCAAATTGAGTCCATGTAGCTTCATTGGTGTCAAACTGGCAGCCTGCAGACCAGATGTGTCCTGTGCAGGCCACACCCACCCCACCTCTGCAAAGGGGAAAAACATTGTGAAACGTCATGTGACAGTAATGTGATGCAGCGAGTTTGTCATCCATTACTAAATCTTCAAAGAGGCAGCAATATCCAGCAAGGTATAAAGATATGAGAAATACACAGGGAATATATAATTGACCCCATTATTATCCAAATAAGGATAATAATATTCAATAATGTTCTAGATGTAACCTCCGAAACCAGAGGTTTGTTGCTAAAGGATAGATCGCAGTATGTATTCCAAAGATCTATCTATCTATCTATCTATCTATCTATCTATCTATCTATCTATCTATCTATCTATCTATCTATCTAATCAGAATGAACGTCTTATCTAAAAAGGGTTGGACATCCATAGGTAAAGGTAAAGTTTCCTCCACACATGTGTGCTAGTTGTTTCCAGTTCTAGGGGTGATGCTCATCTCCATTTCTAAGCCAAAGAGCCAGCGCTGTCTGAAGACGTCTCTGTGGTCATGTGGCCGGCATGACTAAACATCGAAGGCGCACAGAGCGCTGTTATCTTCCCACCAAAGTGGTCCCTATTTTTCTACTTGCATTTTTACGTGCTTTCAAACTGCTAGGTTGGCAGAAGCTGGGACAAGTAACAGGAGCTCACTCCATTATGCGGTGCTAGGGATTCGAACCACTCATCCACATCCCAATAGAATTTTCTCTAATGGCCTTCCCTTAGCTAACAGTGAAGATCTTTGTTGCTCTCGGCCTTTGCTTGCAGTTGAGAGGGAGGGCTTTCTGCAGGCTTCCTGCCCAGCCTCCTTTCAACCGGCTAACATGGAAATTTTCTGATCACTCTGGGTAATATCCATGGTAATAAACAAATGGGCACCACTTTCCCCTGGAGACAGCCTGCATCTTCAGAAAGTTGTTCTGAAACGTGGCTCTTTGTCTCCTGAAGGCTGGTAGGTGTCATCTAGGAAAAGCTCCTGGGCTTTCAGTCCAGAGATACGCCTGGCGGGCTACCCATTATCTGTACATGGCTGGCTGCTCAACAGATGAGTTGCCTGCTGTGCATATTTCTGGATTAACTGTACATGCCTAGTTGCTTCAACAGCACCAATCACCCATGCAATCGGATGATTTAGACCTTTTTAAAGTCAAGGACCCAATTTCTTTTCTCTAAAATCGGTGTGATATGCAGTATAAATACAAGTGAACGCATTCTCAATTTTCCCATGAAAAGGTGGATCCTGCAGAGAATTATTACAAAGGCGAGCCAGATTGTAATGACATAAACACTTCCATGCTGCCTTTGGTTGAGACAAGATGTATTTTAAAATTTCTGTTCCATTAATAAAAGATTAGTTTAATACGCCAATTATCTCTATGGTGTAAAACTCCTTCCACCCCCTCCCCACCATTCAGCAATGCTAGAACCTGGGGGACTATTTTAGCAGTTTGCTCCTTTTCAATATTTTATAGGCGAGAGAAAACTTGACACAAAGGCAAGGCTGCATTTGCTTGAAAATACGTCGTTCTTTTTCTGTTTAATTTATCTCCCTATTATAGTTGGACTAGATGCACATTAAACTTCTCTTTAAAAAAAATAGGGTCTAGAGTAAGCCATCTTCAAAAAGATCATTCATTTGGTCCCATCTTTTTCTACCAAGCATTGCATGTTTCATATTGAATGAAAGACCTGTGCTGTAAAGTTCTCCCCTCCCCTTAGATTAAATACATTATTTTGAATCCACGCAAACACAATTCTCTTTTCCAAGGGACTGTTGTTGTTTTAAAAAGACACTGCAGTTAACTGCCATACACAATCAATATTTGGCGATTTGTATTGAACTGTGAGTCGTTCAATAGTAATCAAATTCTGGGCATAATCAGGGACGGGCTTCAAAAACTTTAGCAAGGGCTTATCTGATTGGTTTCTGGGTGGGCATGGCCTAGTTGGCCTCCTTCCTCATGGGGAGGGGGTGCTTCTGCCCTCCCTGGGCTCTGGAGTCTTTCCTCGAGCCTTCGAGAAGCTGGAAACGGCCTCCCCAGGCTCTGGAGGCCCATTCCCAGCCTTCCCAAACTTCTGGCAGGCCCATTTCCTGCCCCCCCCCCCCGAGGCTCTGTACGTAGCTGCACTTACCGAGCCACGTGGGGACTTCTGAGAGGGGCGGGGTGGGAGTGGGATTTGGGGGGTTCTCCAAACTGTAGAGAATCTCAGCTAGAGGTTCTCCCAAACCCCTGCACCCCCCCCCCCAGCAGCCCAGCCCTGGACGATATTTGATAGAGATGCTTGTGTGAAGAACATTCCATTGCTACCTCCTTCCCTGTAGCACTGGTACTGAAACTATTAGCAAAAAGGAATGTATGGAGTAAGGGTACCTTGTTCATTCATCAGTTTTTAATGTTTTCGGATCCATGTCGTTTCGACAACAACTCCGCAAGATTTCAGGTAGCTGTGCCTGAAACTTTACATCATCTCAGATCAGCGTTTCTCAGCCTTGGCAATTTGAAGATGTGTGGACTTCAAACTGCCAGGTTTAAGAAACACTGTCTGGGATGTTGTGAAATATTTGCATACTTTTCAGATGTTGAAATAGATACTGATAGCACCAACGTCACCTATAAGGGGACATCCAAAGAACAGTTTGCCCAGTGGTTCTTTTAAATCCCGAGCCACTGTGGAACCAGGACAAGGGGAAAGGAGTTGAAGAGATTTCGCTAAGATTCTAAAATGGAAAACAAAAGAAAACAAAGTCATAGATTTTTCCAAACCTCATAAAGTCTCCCAGATTAGTTCTGGCTGACTTCTCCCAATGCATTTCACATGCTTCCAGAGTTACAATGTCCTGTTATAACTTCCTATCCTTCCACGAGGATCTTCATGAGACTTAAACCCATAGTAAAAAAGAAACAGGAAGAGGAAGCAAGGGAGTTAACCTTTACTTCAAATGGTTTCTAGCATTGCTGATCTTACCTAGTTTGGTAATGAAGCATCTGCAACCAAAACGACCAAGCTCAGAGAGAGCACCAAGGACCCCTCGGTGGAGAATGTGCAAGATTAGCTTGGAAAAATTTCTTCTTAGCAATTGGTTCTAGAAGTAACCAAGCACTTTTTCTTTTAGTAATTGCTGTTGTGGGCCAATTTTTAAAGGTGCAACCAGATGAAATAGAAGGTAACCAAACCAGGGGAAAGGAACTGTGCTAAGGACTTGATTCCTCACCTCTCCTTATAGCATCTGCTTCCATCTGCATAGTCCCAAGTTATTTTTTATCCTTCCTTTACTTCTACTATACAGTAGATATCTAACTCAGAAATAATACCAATGTCACATGTGAAAGGATGCGGAGGCTCAGTGGCTAAGACACCAAGCTTGTTGATCAGAAAGGTCGGCAGTTTGGTGGTTCGAATCCCTAGTGCAGCGTAATGGAGTGAGGTCCACTTATTTGTCCCAGCTTCTATCAACCTAGCAGTTCTAGGTTGTCCTAACCTGCTGCTGTGGCCTAGAGGTAGAGTACTTGCCCCACAATCAGGAGGTTGTGAGTTCGATCCTAGGTAGAGGCAGATGGAGGGTCTCTTACTTGTGCAGGGGTTGGACTAAATGACCTGCGAGGTCCCTTCCAACTCTGTTCATCTGAAAGCAAGTAAAAAATGCAAGTAGAAAAATAGGGAACAACTTTGGTGGGAAGGTAAGAGTGTCCTTCAGCGTTTAGTCATGCCGGCCACATGACCACAGACAGTGCTGGCTCTTTGGCTTTGAAACGGAGATGAGCACCGCCTCCCAGAGTCAGGAACGACTAGCGTATATGTGCAAAGAGAACCTTTACCTTTAACATGTGAAGGCTAACGTGAGAAAGTGGGAAGATGAAGTGAAGATGGAATGAGAGAATGCCTTCAAACATATTTTATTCTTATATAGTGGAAGATCAAGACTGAACAACTATCTGCACTAATTATTAATAATCTAACTGGCTGGTCTGCCTTTCTTTCTCTTTGCTCACCTCTCCCTCTCCCTCTTCCCCCTCTTCCCCCCCCCCTTTCGCTCACATGCACAAACTATTTTCATATATGCTATTAATATTAATGATAAAGATAGATGTTGAACATTACTAAGATATACACTTCATTGTAAAATTAGCACTACTATATTATTCCAAAAATATAAATTTAATCCAACACAAAGCAATAAAAACTTACTTTTTATCTCTGGCGCTCCCCACCCCTTCAACTTCAATCAAAAACATTGCCTCCGGATGAAAAAGATGCAGCCTTTTGCTTTACTTACTAAACGGAGCTTAGTTCAGTTAACCATCTTATCTTGCAAAGGTGAAAGCTTTTATCCGGAAGTATAAACATCAAAATGGAGCTCTAATCCCACCCAAGTCCTTTAGATGATCTCCAGCTGCTTCTGAGAGAGGAAAGGACTTCCCTGCTTCCAGACAGATACATTACTGTTAGTTCTACATGAATTAACCAATGGATTTGATGTTATGTTACACAAGGGTCTGAAATTTATAGAGGGTGAATATAAACAACAATTTACCACATAATGAGCAATCCTTTTAGCTCCAATATCCACATCTGGTTCTGCATTGTAAGTGGGAGATATTACCCATTATTTTACATTTCCACCACCACCGGATTTTGGGAGTGAATTGGAACATGCATTCCTCCCCCAAATAACTTTTCACTGCCATTAGCAAAGGTGAATCCATAATCATCTGCAAGGCAGGCAGCACTCAGGACTTGAATAGTGGAAAAGTTAGGATCACTTCCTGGATGCTTCCTACATTGTGTGTGGACTATAATTGCCCTCAATTGATGTGGCAAGCAGTCAGTTATGGAACACGTTCATTTACTTGTTGGTTGAAGAATAAATGTTATAATAGCTAATATACTGAAATCCAATTCATAAGAAGGCAACACCGTCGTCTATTTGGGAAAAAACAATCCTAGAAAATTGGTGTGACAAAGTGGCTCAGGGAATGAAGTATGAACCAAGTCATCTCAGTTTTGAATTTTTCTCCAAATGTACAGGGTCTTTACTTTAAAGTTCATTGAGTTTGGGCCACATGCATTTCCATAAAGATTATCCATTGGTGCAGAGCCCCTAAGCCTGTAAAACATATGTGTGAGGTGGACAGATTAACTGGGTTGTTGAGGTCAACGTGTTGGACTAGGAATAGGCTGATCTTGGTTTTAACCAAGAAAGCTGTCCATAGGATTAGGGTTAGGGTTAGGCTATTTTTCTCATTCCAAGTTGCTGCATAGGATTGCTGTCAATTTTACAGTTGGAAGAAGGAAAGCTAAGAATATCATTCTGAGGATGATATATCAGGAAATAAAGACATAAAATAATAAATCAAACATAAACTTCCAAAAACCTGGAATAGAGAGAAAAAAATGTTCATACTCTGGAAAGCTGGCAGTGTCAGGCATGCCAGCCCTCTTTTCTTTTTGGAGTTCAGGCCTGCGACACTTTCTACTCTTCATTTTCTATTGTGGGGAAATGGGAGGGGGGATTGTACGGAGTTGGGTGATATGTAGCCATAATAACATTCTTTCTACAAAGCCAAGGTCATCCTTTGTCTCTGCACCTGGCCGGAACTGGATGGGTTGAAGCTGCCAGCGTGGCAGTGGAAGATTGGACCCTGTGTGGATGTAGGGGCAGGATCTCGAACTTTCAACTGGGTGGGGAAAACCGGGAAGCCTTCAGATTCGGGTTTTCCCAGATGTGCCAACGTGGCTCTCTTAATAAATTGGAATTTTGAGGAATCCTTTGCCTCGGACTCTGATTTTCTTTTGAAGGCTATTTGGACCCATGACAGGCAGAGAAGCAGGGAGGTGAGTGGGAGAGAGGTGTTTATCTCTTTTCTTGCCCATAAATGTCTGTATTCCAATCATCTGTCAAGCTATGCCCCCCCCCCTGCATGGTAGGAGAGAAAGGGAAACCAAACTGCTTAATCTCCTATTACTTATGTCTGCCTAATTTGCCCCCGACCACAATATTTAACATTTTGTGGAGTAAGGGGAAGAGGTCCAGGGATTTTTAATGAGGAAATGGTAAAATCCTGATTTCTTATCATTTGTCTCCAGACTAAACTCTTCTCTCCAAGCATTCCCCCCCCCCCCACGTGGGCTTCTGAGTTGTCAAGTAACATTTAATTATGCCCTCAGAGACTGGTACCTGGCATGTTCTGTTCCAGCTGAACTTTCTGGACACCCTTCAACAGCATCCCCATGTGGGTGGCACAGTGTAGCAGCCCAAGCCTGGCTAGGTAATTTCAGCTGCCACTTACCTAGAGACACGGTATATTCAAATTAAAACCAAGATTCGGAATATGAACTCTGAACCAAATATCAGCATTGGTGAGGCATGCTGTGCACAGTGAATTGCTTAAAATGAAAAGTCTTTTTCTAATTGCACAGAGAGAAGGAGAGGAGAGAGGGTTCCATATTTGCTTAATAAAAGAAATATGCCTGCAATCAAGACCTGCCTGTAATAGAAGGGCATAAACCAGTAGAATTAAAACAACTAATAGAAAATAGAATACAGAATAGAATGAAAAAAAACCAGTTGATCCAGATAAGAAAGCTTTTGCTTCAATTATTCAGCAACAAGCAGCTGCTTAATAGCTGCAGGCCAGGGTTTAATGCTGATTTCTGAAGAATAAAATGGGTGTCCCTAACACAGTTTTCAAACCAACCCAGAGCCAGCTAGAGAGGGGAAATGGTGGTTAGAAGCCAATTTGGAGATAAATTTTACTTTTCAGTAGACTATGGTCATCCTGGACTACTATATAAATTCAGCTTTGAAGACGGTAATGAATTGCCCGAATTCAAATATGGGAAGGACTCCAATGACATCATGCATATTTCAATGCGTAATAGGAGAAATTCAGCCTAACTTGACAGATTTACTTAGACAGGAAAGTGAGGATGAAAAGCAGCCATCAATGGACCAGGAAGATTCAAGGTAAGAAGAAACCCCAGTTTTCAAAAATATATGATGCTGCATGAGAGATGGAAAGATCTGACCCAATCGTAATTCTGAATAAAATTTCCACTTGCTCGGGAACTGTCAGTTGCTACAACTACTGTTTCCTGGAATTCAATAAAGACATAGTTTGTTCAGAGGGACACGGTGGCTCAGTGGCTAAGATCAGAAAGGTGGGCAGTTTGTTAGTTCGAATCCCTCGCGTAATGGAGTGAGCTCCCGTTACTTGTCCCAGCTTCTGCTAACCTAGCAGTTCAAAAGCATGTAAAAATACAAGTAGTAAAATAGGGACCACTTTGGTGGGAAGGGAACAGCTTTCTGTGCACCTTCGTTGTTTAGTCATGACGGCCACTTGACCAGGGAGACGCCTTGAACAGCGCTGGCTCTTTGGCTTTGAAACGGAGATGGGCACCACCCCCTAGAGTCAAGGACGACTAGCACATATGTGTGAGGGGAACCTTTGCCTTGTAGTTTGTTGTAGTTAACCCTTTTCATTCAATGCAGAAAAAAAGTGAATTAAAATTATTCCCCAAATGATTGTAATATAGTACTTTACATTTTGTCATTGAAAGGCCATTGATTTCAGTGGGGAAAAAACCAATAGATTTAAAAGGGACATGATTAGGAATGCAACTTCCAAGACAATGGACAGAAATGAGGGGAAAATCTGGCACAGAGCAGGCAACTATAGTTTACATCTGTTTACTAGTACGTTTTCAGCTTTAATGTTTCACATTTTCAGAAGATATTAAGCGACTGGAAAAGCCTCTGCCTGAAATGTTTAGAAATAAAGGCAGAGTTTTGCTTTTTTATTAAGAAGTCTAGGAACATAATCAAACCTTTCTACTTTGCATGGATGGAAACAAATCTGCCTGCCTGCCTGTGGAAAGTCAGCATCCACCCTCCTAGAAGAATGACATATTCTGAGAAATATTAAAAAGGCAGACTATTATATTTCCCTGGATGAGAAATGGAGAAACATGTTTTTAGAGGGAGAAAGCAGCCCCCCTTTTTCTTAATAGTCCACAGTAGATGTCAGCAGCTGAGAGAGAGAGAGAGATAGCTCCACTCATAGGCAAAGCAAACTGCAGGCAGAAATCCATTCAAGACAGGATATTTTCAAGTTCCCTGCAGCAAAGTCTGAACAAAGGCAAAGTGATAAGATTAGCCCTAACTCAAGATCCAAACCAGGACAAGGCCCTTAAGCCATAACAGGAATTGCCCAGGACCCTTTCAGAAGACAAGCCACTTCATTGCATCATTTCAGCAGTCCAAACTTCAACCAAACCTGGGAGCTCAGGCATCCTATAGAGCCAACCATGACCCCTGCATAACCCCTACAACAGCCAGTAGAAAATATGTTCTTGCACAGGAACAAGGTGTAAGCAATAGCAATAGCAATATACCAGTAAGCCACCCACCTCACTCTCAACTCCGTGTGTTCAACTGCCCAGAATCACATCTGGTTCTGCTTCTGGTCATTAAACCATCTTTCCAATCAGACTTCATATTTCCAGTCTCTTTCTCACAGCTTGGAACTGATCCAGATGGCTACAAGTGCCTAACGTCTTGGCCATTTGCCAAGAAAATAGAGGAATATAGAAGGCGGGGAGGACATCCATTTCCCGGTTAGACCTTTTTCTCCTGGTGGATGGCAAACTATGTCATCCTACAATCAGCAGAACCAGACAATCTGTTCACCCATCCCTCTGCAGCTTCCCTCAGCTGGCCAATCGGAGCACAGGGAATCTTTTGACCTATTCCTGCTCATGACCCTCTTGAGTTGCACTAAATCCAGGGCCGCTTGGATGGCTGAATAACAAATGGACGGGCTGTGAGTTGAGGCCACAGAGGCTTCCAGTTGTCAGCAGAGTGATGAGCTGGTGCTTCATCATCAGAAGCTAAAGAGCCCTTAAATGACACTGGCTGTAGTTGCGGTCGTAATTTATTGGTCCCTGAGGACTACTTGCATCACACTCCCTTGGCTTTCTCGCTTCCCTCTTCCTTGTTTCTATTTTGTTGTACTTGCTGTTCAAAACCTGCACCGATCCCTTTATGCGATCATTTCTTTTCCACGGAACAGTGATGGTGAACCCATGGCATGCGTACCACAGGTGCCACATGGAGCCATTTGTCGGGGCACGCCAGGCGCATCACCCTTTTTAAAACCCCTTTTCCGCCCTTCCCAGGCAGAGGAGGCTTTATAGGAGCCTGGGGAGGGCGAAAAGAGCCCCCCCCCTGCCTCCCACCCTCCGGAGGCTTTATGAGCTTCCCTGAAGCCTCCAGAGTGCCAAAAATCGGCCCTACGGGCAAACCAGTTTGCAATTCAGACTAATTCAGACTTCCTCTGGATTAGGAATATCCACTTTTCCCATTTATATCAGGGACTACAAAAAACCTCCCACAGATTCTGTGTGAAGCAAATTTGGGACCCAGAGGTCATAGTGGGCTGGTTTTTAGGCTCCCTGGCTAAGATTAATACTTTGAAGCAAAAGTTGGGAGGAGGGAAAGTAGCTGAAACTGGAGGGAAATTCAGCGAAGGCACACACAGATGAAAACATTGAACAATCCTAGCTTTTTATTAAAACAACATGCAGCATATATTGGGGAAATATTTAAAGAAGTGTGAATTGTAGAAATGTGTCAAAGAATGAAAGCAAGGCAATTTTCTCTAAAACATAAAATTTGGGCAATTTAACAGCTGCGTACTTTTGAGTAGAATGTAAACCAAGGCTCTGCACTGTATGTATAAACAATGAGGTACGAGGAATACTTGTCTTACTAATGCCGGCTGTCAAACCGGCTAGATTTTTTTTCTGATCAGCACAGCCCTAGTCCAAAGTAATTGGAAAATTCATTAATAGCCCTTTTTTTCTAATTATTTGCATCCTCTTCTAGGTTCCTATTCTGATTGAGTCTGCTGAAATTGTCTCCAATCTCCTCTTAAAAAGATTAAAAGGATTAGATGAGATGCTAGATGGCTCATTAAAGAAACCAGGAAAGTTTCATCCAGAGTCCCTACAGGATCCGTTCTTGGTAGACATTTGGTCTCTATGTGAACAGTTCCTGAGCATGGAGGTTCCCTATTGTAAAATGAGTATTTAAAGCAGAAAGAGAGCGGCAGCAAATATTTCATCCCTGACAAGTGAGCAGAGTTCAGAGAATTTTAGTGAAGAAGAAAGAAAGAAAGAAAGAAAGAAAGAAGAAAGAAAGAATTTTCTCCCTCATTTCTCAAGCATTATAAATATTTTATACAGCAGTAACAAAGAGTCATTCCAAATAACCCATCATAATTATTGGTAGGGAAATTTGGAGAACTATTTAGCTAAATTTCTTTGGGATGAGTTGGGGGGGGGGAGAAATGATCTAATTCCAGAATACTTTGGAAAACATATCTGTAGTTGTCACAAAAAGAGTTGAAGGTGCTTCAAATGCAAGTCTGAATGTTTTTGATCACATGCTGTTGACCCCTTCCTTCCTTCCTTCCTTCCTTCCTTCCTTCCTTCCTTCCTTCCTTCCCTCCTCCCTCCCTCTCTGCAGAGCTGGTGGGCAGTTCTTACCTTAACTGAAGAAAAATGATTGATTTGCTTGAAACTATTCCTGGCTCCTCAACATCAACTTAACAAATTCTACTTTGATTAGTAGAGGTGAAAACATCAGGGGTCCCTCTGTTTTTTCCTGCTGTTGTTCTAAATGGGTCATCCAAATAATTTGCCAGCCTGCATCTTTTGTGTTTCCATTTGGACATGAAGTTGATAAATTTTGGTTCCTTCAGTAGAATAGAAAAAAACATGGAAATGCCTATGCAGTAAGTTCCAGTTCCTATCTCCCATTTTGGCCTACAGCCATTATTAGAGTTATTGGGAGAAATATCTCTCTTCATAAAATTGGTGATATTAAGCCACCTGCACAATTGTGATTGGAATTTCAATGATGGTTTGGTAACTAGAAGCTTCACATCTTCTGATAGATGGACAACAGACCAGAGGTGGGTTGCTACTGGTTTGCACCGGTTCGGTCGAACCGGTAGTGGAAATTGGGACTGAGTCACCAAACCGGTAGGGATGGCAGGCTGGCCATGCCCCTGAACCGGTTCCCTGGTTGCCGTTGCTGGCTTGTTTTTCATGTTCTGCGCGTGCACAGGCAATTGACAGACAACTGTGCATGTGTGTGCAGTGAAACACACACAGCAAAGCACACAGCAAAGCGCACGTGAGGTGAACTGGCAGCAATGCGGCCGCAACTCAGCCCTGCAATCGATAGGCGACAGATGGAAGATCTATAAGGATGGATACATAGATGGATAGATTGAAAGCCATCATATAAAAGCAAAGACAATATAAGGAAAAATATTTTACTGTTGCCTTTGTTTCATTTGTGTAGTATTTGTGCTGATAAATAAAGTCTCCCTTTATTTATTTATCAGCACAAATACTACATATACATGTGACATACATAATAATATATATATATAAAACTATCTATAGAGTAGTAAACTTTCCACAACTCAGCAAAATTCCCGCTACATCTCATAATCATATGAGTGAATGTAGGAGAGGGAAAAGCTGTGATTTAAGATTAGAAAGGGACTCTTTTCCCAGAGCCATGTAAGAATCCAAATTTATGTTGTGCCAAACAGTCCCATCCTCTGGCATTTATGATGAGAATAATTAATACAGAACAAAGATAAATAAGAAAGCAATAATTTTGCTTTGCCTTGGAATATATGACAAATTTAATTTCTGGTAGTTCAAACAACTTTATTTTCCTATTAACTTCTAATAGTGATAGAGGTGCTATCCATCAGTATCATCTTCAGAGAAGTGTTACCTAACTGCACAGCATTGGCTTAGTGAGCATGCCATGTTGCATTGTTTAAAGCAGCAGGAATATGCAAAGTGTACCAAATCTATGTGTTGTGACCCGCCAGTGGCCAACGGAGCTGGCGGCAGACTCAGACAGCGAGGAGGTTGGGGAGGAAGATGGGCCAGTCCTGGAATCTGGGGAAGGCTCTGAGGAGGGCTCTGTGTCCGAGGCAGAGAGGGGGGTCAGGGCCATCTGACAGTTATCAGCTGTCTTCGGAGTTGGAGATCAGTGGGGCAGAAGAACAGCCTGTTCCCAATGTGCGCATGCGCAGAGCTTCCAGGAGAAGGAAAAGTCAAGGAACATGGGTCAACTCAGGAGTAAAGGCACAGGTGGACAGTTAATGGCACCTCTCATAGGGAATAAAGAGCGAAAGGGGAGTAGAGTTTGCAGGAGACAATAAGTTTGCTTAATTAGTGTGAAGATTTGTTTGTGACTCTCAGAGACTCCAAGTATTTCCTTCTGCAGCATCGCATTTGGAAGATATTGA